>NW_024580987.1:0-1102 GCF_017639235.1 Corvus kubaryi
GATGGGAGGGGATGGGAGGGGATGGGATGGGAGGGGATGGGATGGGATGGGAGGGGATGGGATGGGAGGGGATGGGATGGGATGGGAGGGGATGGGATGGGATGGGAGGGGACGGGAGGGGATGGGATGGGATGGGATGGGATGGGATGGGATGGGAGGGGACGGGAGGGGATGGGATGGGATGGGATCAGGGGAGTTGGGAATCTCCATCCGGAATGGGGAGAATGGGAAGAAAGGAGCCCCCGAGGGCTCGGGGGGAGCTGGGAATCCCTGGGAGGGGGCCTTTGGAATGGGGCTGAAGACCCCGGGGGTGCTTGCAGAGCTTTTCCCACCCCTCCAAACTCCCGGGAATTCCTGGGAATTCCCTCTTCACCCCCAGGAGAACCCCCTGAAGTGCTCAGCATCCTCAGGGCCGTGGGACCCACAGGGATGTGGGATCACCCTGAGCAGCCCGCGGGAGCTTCCAGGGGCTCTCCCACCCCTCCAAACGTCCGGGAACGGGCAGGAATTCTCCCGGAACGGCCGGGAACGCGCACCTTGCTGCATGATCTCCACGATCTGCACCACCCTGTCCATGTGCTTGCGGGCCGCGATCAGCCCCTGCAGCATCAGCATCTTGTAGTAGTTGAACATGTCCCCGTCCAGGCCCCCCATCACCTGCGGGAAAAGCGGGAATGGCAGCGGCCGGGAAAGCCGGGAGCGGCCCCGGGAAGCTCCCGGATCCCACTCACGTCCACGAATTCCGTGGTGAGCTTGAAGGCCGAGGTTTCGAAGCCCAGGTTCCGGGGGGAGCTGGACAGGATGAAGCCGAAGTCGATGTGGATGATGTGGCCGTCAGCGTCCAGCAGGATGTTCCCGTTGTGCCTGGGGGAAATCCCATCGAATCCCATTAAATCCCATCAAAATCCCATCAAAACTCCAAAAAATCCCACTAAAATCCCATAAATTCCCATCAAATCCCATCAAATGCCATTAGAATCCCATTAAACCCCATAAAATCGCATTAAAAGCGCATCAAATCCCAGAATTCCCATGAAATTCCCGGAATTCCCAGGATTCCCAGGATTACCTGTCCTTGACCTGCAGCAGGTAGCACACCAGG
>NW_024580987.1:1112-3462 GCF_017639235.1 Corvus kubaryi
CCGGGATTACCTGTCCTTGACCTGCAGCAGGTAGCACACCAGGCTGTAGCCCGCGCAGCTGCGCACGAAGTTCCTCTGGGCGCTCAGGAAGGACTCCGAGTTGTAACTGCCGTGCTCCTGCAGGAAATAATCCAGCAGCGACAGCTGCGACTGCTTCTTGATCTGGTGGATGGAGACGGCGCTGAGCACGGGCTCGATCATCCCGCTGTCCGCAGAGATCACCAGGATCTTGTAGGGCTTGATCCAGAGCGGGACGCGCTCCTGCTCCCAGATGGACTGCGGGCAACGCCACCACACCCGTCACACCCCGAGAGCCCGGCAGAGCCCGTCCAACCCCATCCAACGGCATTAAATCCCATCAAAATCCCATCAAATGGCATTAAATCCCATCAAAATCCCGTCAAACAGCATTAAATCCCATCAAAATCCCATCAAAATCCCATCCAACGGCATTAAATCCCATCAAAATCCCATCAAATGGCATTAAATCCCATCAAAATCCCATCAAACAGCATTAAATCCCATCAAAATCCCATCAAATGGCATAAAATTCCATAAAAATCCATTGAAATGCCATTAAATCCCGTCAAAATCCCATCCAAACCCATTGAAATGCCATTAAATCCCATTAAAATCCCATCAAATGCCATAAAATTCCATGAAAACCCATTAAAATGCCATAAAATACCGTAACATCCCATTGAAATGCCATAAAATCCCACTAAAATCCCGTAAAATGCCATAAAATCCCATTAAAATCCCATAAAATCCCATAAAATCCCATTAAAATCCAATAAAATGCCATAAAATCCCATTAAAATGCCATAAATTGCCAGAAAATGGTATTAAAATTCAATAAAATCCCATAAAATTTCAATAAAATCCCATAAAATCCCATTAAAAGCCATTAAAATCCCATAAAATGCCTTAAAATCCCATTAAAATTCAATAAAATCCCATTAAAATCCAAAAAAAATCCCATAAAATCCCATAAAATCCCATTAAAATCCCAAAAAAATCCCATTAAAATCCCATTAAAATTCAATAAAATCCCATAAAATCCCATTATTAAAATCCCATTAAAATTCAATAAAATCCCATAAAATCCCACTAAAATCCCATAAAATGCCATTAAACGCCATAAAACCCCATTAAAATTCAATAAAATGCCATTAAAATCCCAAAAAATCCCATTAAAATCCCAAAAATCCCATAAAATCCCATAAAAATCCCATTAAAATCCCATTAAACGCCACAAAATCCCATCTAAAGCAGGGAATTCTTTCGGGATCGGGTTCTTTTTGGGGAATCCTTCGGGAATTGCTCTCCTGGAGCTGTTTGAGCACCTGGAACGCCAGCAGCATCCCATAAAACCCCCTAAAATGCCATCAAAACCCCATAAAAAAGGCGGGAATTCTTTCAGGGACTGGGAATTTTGGGGAATTCCTCGGGAATTCTTTGGGAATTCTTCGGGAAGCGCTCACCTGGAGCTGTTTGAGCACCTGGAACGCCAGCAGCTCCTGCCGGAGGTCGTCGCCGCACTTGACGATGACGGAGAGGAGGCGCCAGGACGGGAGGTGTCCGTAGGGAGACGCTTCCCGGATCCTCCTGAGGGAAAATCGGGAACAACGGGATCCTTCCGGGTTGGGAAGGTTGGGAAAAGCTCCGGGAATGCCCGGGCTCCTTCCCAAGCCAGCTCTGAACACGGAATTCTCTCCTGGAATCTTTTCCATCAGGACGTGGATGAGACCACCCAAAATTCCTCAAATCCCAGGGGTTTTCCCGCTTTTTCCAGGAGGAATTCAGGGCTTGGAATTCCAACGGGTTTATCCCGGGAGAAGCCAAACCCTTCGGACCTCAGGTCTGCCTGAAAATCCCCGGCAAAACCCGGGCTGTGGGCAAATCCCTGCATTTGGGCAGGGCCGCGGTCGATTCCCGGATGAACCGCGGATTCCCTGGAATTCCCTGGAATTCCCAACCCCTACCTGACTTTCTCCTGCCAGGGCTCCTTGAGGGCCACGGCCGACGGATCCTCGGGATCCCTCCGGAAGGACGTGGGGGTGTGAGCCAGCTGCTCCGACAGCCGCCGCCTGCGGGAGGACACGGCACAGCTCCAGGGATTTTTGGGAAAGCTCCGGCATTCCCGAGGGAAAATTCCCGGATTTCCGCTCCAGGGAATGTCAGAATCCGGGGGTGGTTTTGAGGGAAAATTCCCGGATTTTTCCTCCCAGGAATTTCAGAATCCCGGGGTGTTTTTGAGGGGGAATTCCCGGATTTTTCCTCCCAGGAATGTCAGAATCCCGGGGTGTTTTTGAGGGAAAATTCCCAGATTTTTCCTCCAGGGAATGTC
>NW_024580987.1:3472-3997 GCF_017639235.1 Corvus kubaryi
GGGTGTTTTTGAGGGAAAATTCCCAGATTTTTCCTCCAGGGAATGTCAGAATCCCAGGGTGGTTTTGAGGGAAAATTCCCAGATTTTTCCTCCAGGGAATGTCAGAATCCCGGGGTGTTTTTGAGGGGGAATTCCCGGATTTTTCCTCCTGGGAATGTCAGAATCCTGGGGTGTTTTTGAGGGGGAATTCCCAGAATTCCGGGGCTTTTCTGAGGGAGTTCTGGGATCTCTCCCCAGCTCACCGGATGTCTCCGGCGGCGATGAAGACGGGCTCCCGGCTCTCCTGGCTGGTGATGGAATCCACGGAGAACTGGGAGATGTTGTCGCAGCTGTTGGTGTGCATCTCCGGGAGCTGCGGGAATCCCGGGAAAACGGCGTCGGGGGAGCCCGGAACGACATCGCACCGGGAATTCAACCTGGGATGGAGCGGGGCGGGACCGACCCCGGGGCCACCTTGGGAACACCGTGGGGACACCTTGGGGACACCTTGGGAACACCTTGGGGACACCTTGGGGACACCTTGGG
>NW_024580987.1:4007-4770 GCF_017639235.1 Corvus kubaryi
GTGGCCCCGCGTCCGAGCCCATTCCCGACGTTCCCACCTCCATGGGAACACCTTGGGGACACCCCGGGGGCCGTGGCCCCGCGTCCGAGCCCATTCCCGACGTTCCCAGCCCGGGGGCCGTGGCCCCGCGTCCGAGCCCATTCCCGACGTTCCCACCTCCACCTGGAGCTCCACGATGTCGTCCACGGACCAGGCCTCGTCATCGTTGTCGTAGTTGGGGACGGTGCTGAAGCTGCCGGCGCGCTGCTCCGGGCCCATGCCGCACTCCGGGAGGTTCTCGGCCGAGCGCGTGCTCCGGATGCGATTCTCCGGGATGCGCGCGGGGACATTCGCCGTGTCGAAATTGTCACATTCCAGCACTTCCACGTAGATTAAATAGGGAGCCTGGGGAACGGGGGCAAGGGACACGGATGATCCCGGACGCTGGGGGAAATCCGTGGTTCTCGTGGGTATGGAGGAAAAGGAGATTCCAGAGGTGCTCCGGGGGGATTGGGAGTTCTCAGGGGGTTTGTCCCCAGTTCCAGCTGTCCCAGCATTCCCAGTCCTGGCTGTGACACTTCCAGATCTTTCCCAGCATTCCCAGTCCTGGATGTGACACTTCCAGATCCCTCCCACCATTTCCAATCCTGGAAGTGACACCTCCAGACCTTTCCAATTATTCCCAATCCTGGAACCAACACCTCCAGCCCCCTGCCTCCATTCCCAATCCTGGGAATCCCCACCTCCAGGAGTCTCCCACCGTTCCCACTCCCAGAAATCCCCA
>NW_024580987.1:4780-5294 GCF_017639235.1 Corvus kubaryi
CCCCACCTCCAGGAGTCTCCCACCATTCCCACTCCCAGAAATCCCCAGCCCAGCTCCCTCCCACCGTTCCCAGTCCCGCCCTGCGGCACCTTGTCCTTGGAGTTGAGCACCACGGCCTGCGAGTGCGGCACGCGCACCACGTGGTGCTCGAAGGCGGCCGTGGGCAGCCAGGCGCGCGCCGGCAGCTTGTGGTTGAGCAGGGAGAGCTCCGAGATGAGGCGCTGCGTCTTCTGCTCCTTGGTGGGCAGCGTGGCCAGGCGCTTCCCAATGGCCATCAGCGACTTGATGAACTCCCGCTCCGGAGCCAGCCGGACTGGCTGGAAAAGGCCGCCACGGGAAGCGAAAAGGTTGGGAAAAGAAGGAGGAGAAGTGGAGGTGATGCCGTTGGTTTTTTAGTGGGAGCGAATTCCTGCCCTTCCCTTTTCCTGCTCTTCCCTCTTCCCATCCCGGAGCACCTGGAAAAGGGCTGGGAAAGGGTTGGGAAAGGGCTGGGAAAAGGTTGGGAAAGGGCTGG
>NW_024580987.1:5304-8719 GCF_017639235.1 Corvus kubaryi
GGAAAGGGCTGGGAAAGGGCTGGGAAAGGGCTGGGAAAGGGTTGGGATGAGAAATAAAAACTTTGGGGAAAAAAGGAGGAAAAGTGGAGGTGATGCCGGGGCTTTTCCACTGGGATTGAATTCCTGCTCTTCCCTGCTCCTCGTCCTTCCCTCTTCCCACCCCGGACTGGCTGGAAAAGGGTTGGGAAAGGTTGGGATGAAAAGCAAAAGGTTTGGGAAAAAGGAGGAAAATGGAGGTGCTGCCGGAGCAAATTCCCGCCCTTCCCTTTTCCAGAGGGAAATGTCTTCATCCCATCCCATTCCAAAGGATTCTCTTCCCTCTTCCCACCCCTCCCTCCTCCCGGATCCCAGAAATTTGGGATCCCATCCACCGGCAGAGCAGGATCCCAGCGTTTTCCCTTCCCCCCTCCCGTTGTGCTGTCCGGAAAATCCTCCCCGGAATTCCAGAGCCAACGTTCCCAGCGGGATCTCCCGGTCCCTCTGGATTCCCAGGATTTGGGAGGATCCTCACTCCCATCCCTCTGGATCACCCTCCAGATTCCCAGGATTTGGGATTTTCCAGCTCCCTGGGAGATCCTCACTCCCAACCCTCTGGATTCCCGGGATTTGGCAGGATCCGGATCCCTGGAATCCAGGAGGATCCCGCCCCCAGCCCTCAATCTGACCATCCCATCCCAGCGGGATTTGGGATTTCCCTTTGGATGCAGGAGCCCCTCCTGCATCGATCCCGAATTTCCACTCCACATTCCTAAAATCCGGGAACAACCAAGGGCTGATTTTCGGGATCACCGAGCGCTCCGATCATGCTGGAAAAGGCGCATGCAAAAAGCCACGGATCGGGAAGAGGGGAGCAAGGGAAAACGCCGGAAAAATCGGGAATGGCCGATTGGGAAAGAAAGGGATCGGGAAAAATCAGGGAAAGAAGGATCGGGATGGGGATTCCCGGCTGGGAATCCGATGGATTTGTAGTCCACGGCCAAAAATTCCTCAGGAATTCTGGGATAACACTCGGCTTCCCTGCCCCCACCTCGCTCCAGGCACGGGATGAATATTCCAGAGGTTCCTGATCCCGGCTGGATCCCAAAAATCCCTTCCCCTCCATGGACTGAATCCCATTCCTGCAAAAACCGGGATATTCCGCGGATGCTTCCGTCCCCTCTGCCCGGCTTTTCCCATGGAATTCCGGTGGTTCTGATATTCCTGCTCCTCCCATCCAGGTTTTCCATGGATGCTGTCCCCTCGGAATATCAGGAAATGCTTTTCCCACCGGGATATCCCAAGGAATTCCCGCTGGTGGGGATTTGGGATGAGCCCAGGGATCCCTCTGGATCAGCCCCGCCTCGAGCCGGGGGAATTTTTCATTCCCGTCTTTTCCGGGGATCCCAAAACGCTTCCCAAGGATCTTTTCCAACACTTGGGAATATCCCAGCAGCTCCAGGATCTGTTCGGAGCCTCTGGAATTCTGAGTCCGGTGGGAAACTTGGAGATCTTGGATCCTCCAGGCAGAGGGGTTGGGAAAATCCCTCTTCCTCCCATTCCTCATCCCACCATTCCCAAGGATCCCTCCCACAGCAAAGCTTCCCATTCCAGCAAAACATTCCACAAGGAAAGAGGAATTATCCCTGTTTGCCACTGATGTTTTGGATTCCCAAAAAAACCCCAGAGAGGAGCCACTGGCTGGGCTGGGAGGAGCAGGAATGGGTGGAAATAAAGGAATTCCTGGAATTCTGGGTGGGAATTCGGGGCTTGGAGCTTCCCACAACCCCATTATCCCTAAAAACCACTGGGATTGGGAAAGAACAGAAGGACGAGGCTGGAATTTGGGATAAAATCCCAACAATATTCCCAAATCCAGGCGCGGGAATGATCCCCGTGAATTCCCAGCAGGATGAGAGCTGGGCTGGCATCCAGGAATTCCTGAAAAAGCCTAAAAAAAAGCTGGAATTCTTCCCAAAAATCCTCACGCTGGAGGAAATCATGGACTACACATTCCCACTGGGAATCCCAGCGGGAAGAGAGGAGGGAGAGATGCCGTGGATTCCAAAAATTGAATGGAAAAAAAGGGAAAAGGGCTCATTCGGGAGAGAAAAATCAGGGAAAACGCCGGGATTCGATTGGAATTCTCACGGAAAAAAAAAAGGAAGGAATTAAAGGAATAAATCAAGGAATGATCGGTTGGAAAAAAACCAAGGGAAAAAAAAAAGCGAATGAATCCTATCCGGCCAAGAATTTCGGGAGCCAAATTCCAAGGAAACAGCATTTCCTCTTCCACCTGCAATGGGCACGGCTGGAAAAGCGGGAATCTCCTCATTCCCGGATGGATTTCGGTGGGAAAAGGGGGATTTTCCTTTATTTTATCCCAATCGGAACGGGAGAATTTTCCCAGAATTCCCATTCCGAGGGCGTTTTGGGTGGGAAACGCCGTGGCGGCGATCCCGGGATTTTTTGGGGAATATTTGGGGAATGCCGGGCAATTCCAGAGGGGTGGAATTGAGGAAATGCTGCTGTGGGAAGAGGGAGCCTCCGGCACGGGAACGGAACTTACGGGAGCCAGGGACTTATCCAGGCTTTCCGTACTCGAGGAGAATTCCTGGGAAAGGCAGGAAAAGGGGGGATCGGTGGCAGGTTTTTTTTGGGAATTTTTTCCATAGGGAAGAGAGGAAGGAGAAGGGAAAAGGGGGAGAAAAAGCAAAGTTTAGCTCCAGGTTCACTTCCAGCAATTCCCAGATTTTTTTTTGGTCCCATCCTGTTGGAATTCTGCTGATTTTCCCATCTGGGAGAGAGAAATTCCAGGAGGGAAAATTCCATGGATCTCAAGCGGGATGGGATCAAACCGGAGCAGATCCGAGTGCTAAATTCCCACAAAACCCCCAGGATTTTCCCGGTTTTCCTCCTCTGGGATTCATTATCCCGCCCCAGAAGGACAAGGAGGGATCCAGCTCCAAATTCCTTGGATTTCTGACCTCGGATCAGCCTCTTTCCAGCACCAAATCCACCTTTTTTTCCTTCCCTAGATTCCAGTTTATCCCTGATTTCAGCACCTCCCTGGAGATCCCTTTCCCAGCAGGATGAGCCTTGGAGCTCTGGGATGAATCCCAAAGGACAACCACAAACCTGGAGCAGCTCTGGGATGAACCCCAAGGCACTTCCACCTGCCTGGAACAGCATTTCCCAGCAGGATGAGCCTTGGAGCACGGCCCCAGTCCCAGAGGAGCTCTGGGATGAATCCCAAGGAATGACCATGTCCTTGGAGCACAGCCCCAGTCCCAGAACACCTTTTCCCACGGGAACATCCTGAATTTACCTCGGGGCTGCTGCCTGAGCCTTGGAGCACAAGCCCAAACCTGGAGCAGCTCTGGGATGAATCCCAAAGGACAACCACGGCCCCAGAGCAGCTCTGGGATGAATCCCAAAG
>NW_024580987.1:8729-14930 GCF_017639235.1 Corvus kubaryi
CCCAAAGCACAACCACGGCCCCAGAGCAGCTCTGGGATGAATCCCAAGGCAGCACCACGGCATTTTCCCAACACATCGAGCCTTGGAGCACAACAGCAAACCTGGAGCAGCAGCTCTGGGATGAATCCCAAAGAATGACCACGTCCTTGGAGCACAGCCCCAGTCCCAGAACATCTTTTCCCACGGGAACACCCCGAATTTACCTCGGGGCTGCTGCCTGAGCCTTGGAGCACAAGCCCAGCCCCAAGCCCCGACCTTTTCCCACGGGAACATCCCGCCTTTACCTCCTCCTCGCTCTCCACCTTGGGGTTGCTGGCCGTGCGCTTCAGGTTGCTGCTGAGGCTGATGGAGACGGTGGCGTCCGACTTGGACCTCTGGTGAGTCCGTTTGGAAGGGGACAGCCCCGTGTCGGGCCCGGCAGCGGGAACGGCGCCGCCCAGCTCCCTCTTCCTCGCCGCCGGCTTCAGCTCGTCGGAAAGGATGAGCCTGCGGAGCTTGGTTCCGCGGGAATGGCGCTGCGTGGAGATGTGCATGTCCGAGGAGTAGGCGCCGAGCAGCAGCGCGCACTGCAGCGAGAAGTCGACGCTCTGGCGGCAGCGGTGCACGATGTAGGGCTTGATGGCGTCGCCCACGTCCTCGTCCATGTGGATGTACATGTTGAGGAGCTGCGGCAGGTAGAAATCCACCTCCTCGTTGCGGAAGCAGAACAGCCGGTTCCCGATGTACGCCTGGACTCCGGGCTCCTTGGAGTTGTACAGGTAGGAGATGGCCATGGAGATGTCGAAGAGCTTGGACTCGAAGAGGCGGAGCAGCCACGACTGCTTGGCCTGGTTCTGCCGCTTCCGCGCCGTCCTCACCGTGTTGGAGCTCTCCTCCTCCTCCTCCTGGATCCGGGATCCCGGCGGGTCGTCCAAGCAGCGGATCTGGCAGCTCTCTCCGTTGGGAATTCCGTCGGCTCCGTGGAGCTGCTTGACCTTCTCCAGGACTTCCTCGCAGGCTTTCTTGGCCACCTCGGGGTCGATGAGGGCCAGCTCGCCCACGCCTTCCGTGATGACGCTCAGGGAAGAGCCCCCCCCGCCGTTCCCTTGGGAATTCGCCGGCTCCGGGGGGCTTTTCCCGAGGGGAGGGGCTGCGGGAGAGTCGCCCATGGCCGAGGAGGGGCGGCGCGGCTCAGAGCTGGGGAGAACGGGAGAAACTGGGATCAGGGAGGGGACTCGAGAGGAGGAGCAGCAGAGGGGCTGCAGGACTCAAAGATGGGGGGAAATAGGAAAAAATCGGGAAAAAATTGGGGAAATATTTGGATTAGGGAGGGGATTCAGGAGGAGGAGCAGCAGAGGGGCTGCAGGACTCAAAGATGGGAGGGAAATGGGAAAAATTGGGAGAAAAACGGGAAAAAACTGGGAGAAAAACGGGAAAAAACTGGGAGAAAAACAGGAAAGAAATGGGATTGGGGATGGAATTTTTCCCCTATTAATTTAGCAGTTTTCCTATTTTAAGCAGTTTTTTATTTTAAGATTTTTCTGTGTTCATTTAAGATTTTTCCCATTTAAGGTTTTCCCTGTTAATTCTGGATTTTTCCCTGTTAATTCCAGATATTTCCCATATAAGAAACTTCCCTGTTAATTTAAGGATTTTATCCCCTTATCTTTCCAACTCCCTGGGAAAGGAGGGAGGAAACCCTCAGGAATTCTCCCTAAATATTCCCAGAGCCCATTTTTCCTCTTTTTTTCCTCTTTTTTTCCTCTTTTTTCCCCACTTCTTTCCCAAGAAATCCCAGCTGACCAAATCCCGACCAAAGTCCACGAGTTTTGCTCCGTTCCCACCGTTCCCAGTGCTCCAAATCCCACATTCCTCAAATTTTTGTGGCTCTTAGATCCCAAAAACCTCTCGAGAGCCGGAAAAAATCCCCAGATGCTCCAATTTTTCAACGAATCCCAAAAAAAAAGTGGTGGAAATTTGGGATTGGGACCAGGGAAAAGTCCCACAGAGTTTTGCCAGCACTCCTGGGCTCCTCTAAACATTATCAGGGATAAAAAATTCCTGGAAAATTAAAATATTGAGAGGGAGAGCAGCAATCCCAGTGCCCACCAAGGATTTTCCAAGCCTGGATAAGCTGGGAAAAGCTTTTCCATCCCCATTTTTGGGGCTCCAAGCAGGAAATTTCAGGGATTCTCTCCCTCCTCTCGTACTTTTCAACATGTCCCATCCCTGTTTTATCCCACTCCGGGGGGGAATTCTCATGGAATTCCAGGCCCAAAATGGAGCCCATGGATGGGCTCCCACTTGGCTCAAGGATCGCTGGGATAAAAAACTGTTGGGATAAAAAAATTGTTGGAATTGAATTTTGTTGGAATAAAATATTATTGGGATAAGATATTCTTGGGATAAAATATCAGAATAAAATTTTTTTGGGATAAAATAAATTGCAGGAAGAGGATGGGAAACTCCACAGGGATGAGAAACCCCAGCTCCCAATATTCCTCAGCCAAGGAAAAATATCCTAAATCCCAATTCTGAACTTCCAGGGCCAGCTATTAGTGATTTTAATAATTAATAACCATTTCTAATTAATAATTGAATAATTAACAAGCTGCTCCACCCCCACCTTCCTCTGTGGAACTGGGAAAAGGGGAAGCTCCAGGCTGAAAATCCCAAATTCCTTGGTTCCTCCTCATGGGAAGGAGGCAAATCCAGGGATTTCCATGGAAATGAACTTCCCCAATCCCAAAAAAAACCAAACTGTGGGAACGCCCAACCCTCTCCCACCTCTGGGATTTGTCCCAACCCTTTGGAAAAGGATTTAGCAAGGAATCCCTTCCCAAAGCCTTCAGCTCATCCCACAAAAACACATCCAGGTTTTTCCCTCTTCCCAGAGATCCCTCAGGATCCCAAAGCCTGGAGCAATCCCACAATCCTGAAAATTCCCTCCTCCCATGGATCACGAGGTCCCACATTCCCACACTCCTTTATTTATGCAAATTCCCCCTTTTCGAGGTATCCCAGGGTTTGGGCTTTTTTTCCAAAGACTGGGAAAGAAGCTGGAAAAAAAGCAGGAGGAAAAGCAGGAATCCACGTTCCCACCTGGCTACCAAGGGCAGCTCTTGTGCTGATCCAAGCATGGACCCTGAACTGTGGGATCATAAATTTTCCAGGAAATCAGGAGCAGAAATCCCCCGGGAATTCCAGGAGCACAGCCCTGAAATCCCACTCAGAATTCCAAGCAAAAAATCAGGGACTGTTTTCTCCCCACCAATCCCAAGGCTGATCCTGCAGGAGCAGATCCATGGCATCCACACCAGGAATGACTCCAAAACCTCCCAAACTCTTCCAACACCGGAAGAAAAAAAGCTGGAAAATCCCCTTTTCCACCCAGTTATTCCCTCACGGATTACAGGGAAGCGGAGGGAATAAAAAGGGACGGGTTAAAGGTAATTATTTCTCATTATTCAACTTCCCACCAACTCCAGCCGAAGTTTTCCAGGTGAAACATTCCCGAGGGGATGAGTGACCCTCGCCAATCCCATCTTTACGTAATCCACGGAATTTAAGAGGGGATTTTGGGCAATTCCAAAGCCCTCAGAGGCACCAGATGGCCCGGAGGGGGGAAGGGTTGGCAAATCCTCATGAGGAAAAGCGGCTGGAAAAGGCTCTGGAAGGGGAATTGCGCCACTTCCCCCGCGGGGAGCGGGGCTTTGGGAGTTATTCCCTGGAAAAGGAAGAGGAAAAGGATTGGGATGAGGTACCTGGAGCGATCCCATCCCGCGCGGCTCCGCTCGGCGAGCCCGGCCCTGAGGCCGGCGCGGGCGGCTCATCCCGGGCACCGGCGGCTGCTGCGGGAAAAGGCGGAAAAACACCCAAAAATCACCACAAAAATCCTCCGCGAGGAAAAGGCGATTTCTTGCCGAGCTCCTGCGCCACGAAGGCCGCGGGGGGAACAGGAGGAGGAGAAGGAGGAGGAGAAGGAGGAGGAGGAGGCGAGGCCGGACACGGAGCGGCCGCGGAACCGCCGGGGAGACCGGGCTGAGGGAGATGGAAGAGGCCGCGGGGGGGGCCGGCGAGGGTGCGGCGGGGCCGGGCTCACCTCGGGGGGCCGGGGAGGAGCGGGGCCGAGAGGAGAGGAGCGGAAGGGTCGGAAGGGGCCGGTGGAGCGGGGCCGGCGGAGCGGGGCCGGAGCGGAGCGGGGCCGGCGGAGCGGGGCCGGTCGGAGCCTCCCCAGGCCCGGCCCGGCGCCGCCTCACGGGGCTGAGGGGCGGCCGCCGCGCCACAGCGCCCCCTAGCGGACCGGCGGCGCGGCGCGGGAAAAGGGGCGGGGTCTTTGGAGCACCAGGGGGCGGGGCCTATGAGCTTATATGGACATGGGGGCGTGGTTTACATGCTAATTTGGTCGATGGGGCGTGGCTTATGTACATATATGGCGTGGGGGCGTGGCCGCCTGGCGGCTGGGGGCGTGGCCTCGGTACGGAACGAGCCCAAGGCGCCCCCGCGGGTTCCGCGTTTGACGAAAATCGGCGGTTTTGGGGGAAAAATCGCCTCGGTTGTCGCTGTCACCACCCCGGGGGGTCGGGACAGGTTGTCCTCCCCCTTGTCTGTGTCCCCTCCCAGTGCCCCGTGTCCCCTCCCCACTTCCACTGTCCCCTTCCCACTTCCAATGTCCCCTCCTCACTTCCAGTGTCCCCTTCCCACTTCCAGTGTCCCCTTCCCACTTCCAGTGTCCCCTCCCACTGCCTGTGTCCCCTTCCCACTTCCAGTGTCCCCTCCCAGTGCCCGTGTCCCCTTCCCCGGCTCACAGACAGGACAGCCGCACTGGAGTGACTGGTTTTTACTGGTGCGACGCATGAGACCCCATCCCTGTCCCCGCTCTCGTGTGTCCCTCGCGGTGTCCGGAGCGGGGCTGTCCCTGCGGGTCCCCAAGGGGGGACCCGGCCTTGCTGTGGCCCCGCTGTGCCAGGGCCTCCGGTGTCACCGTGGTGCCCGTCCTGCCATCCCTGATGACGCTGACGCGGGCGGGCGTGATGGGCCTGGAGGGGCTATCCCTGACGGGCACGGTGGCACTGCCACTGCCAGGCCTGTCCCCAGTGCTGCCACTGCCAGGCCTGTCCCCCGTGGTGGCACTGGCCCGGGATGGGCAGTCCCTGACAGGGATGGTGGCACTGCCACTGATAGGTGTGTCCACGATGGGGGGACTGCCGCTGCTCATCCTGTCCCCAAGGGTGGCACTGCCCCTGGATGGACACTCCCTGACAGGGATGGTGGGACTGCCACCGACCGACCTGTCCCCAACAGGGACGGTGGCACTGCCCCTGGATGGGCAGTCCCTGAAGGGGACGGTGGCACTGTCCCTGCCCGGCCAGTCCCTGTCAGAGACGGTGGCACTGTCCCTGGATGGGCACACTCTGATGGGGACGGTGGCACTGTCCCTGCCTGGCCAGTCCCTGTCAGAGATGGTGGCACTGCCACATGCCAGCATGTCCCCGAAGGGGAGGATGGCTCTGCCGGGCACTGCCGAGTCCATGATGGTGGCAGTGACCCTGGGGATGCTGTCCCCAACCAGGACGGTGGCACTGACAAAGACGGGCGTGTCCACGATGGTGGCAGTGCTCAGGGACGGGCTGTCCCTGACGGGAACGGTGACACTGCCCAGGATCCGCCTGTCCATCACGGTGCCACTGAGAGTGACCAGCGCGTCCACGATGGTGGCAGTGCCCCTGGATGGGCAGTCCCTGATGGGGATGGTGGCACTGCCAGCAACCAGGCTGTCCCCAATGATGCCACTGCCCCAGAAGGGGCTGTCCCTGATGGGGACGGTGGCACTGCCAGTGACTGACGTGTCCACGATGGTGGCAGTGCCCCTGGATAGGCTGTCCCTGACGGGGACAGTGGCACTCCCAGTGACCGGCCTGTCCCCAAAAGTGCCACTGTCCCTGGAGGGGCAGTCTCTGGCAGGGACGGTGCCACTGTCGGTGACCAGCCTGTCCTCAGTGGTGCCACTGGGAGTGACCAGCCTGTCCCCGATGGTGCCACCACCACTGACCGGCCTGTCCTCAACAGGGACGGTGGCAGTGCCAGTGACCGGCCTGTCCCTGACAGTGGCACTGCCACCAGCTGAGCTGTCCCTGCCAGGAATGGTGGCACTGCCAGAGACTGGCATGTCCCTGACAGTGCCACTGCCCCTGACCGGTCTGTCCTCAACGGGGGCAGTGC
>NW_024580987.1:14940-15758 GCF_017639235.1 Corvus kubaryi
CCCTGACCGGTCTGTCCTCAACGGGGGCAGTGCCACTGCCCCTGGACAGGCTGTCCCTAATGGGGACAGTGCCACTGCCCCCAGCTGGGCTGTCCCTGACAGGGACAGTGGCACTGCTCCTGCCCGGCCTGTCCCCACTGCCACTGGCCCTGGGTGACCTGTCCCTGATGGGGACAGTGCCACTGGCCCTGGGCGAGTTGTCCCTGACAGGGACAGCGGCACTGCTCCTGCCTGGCCTGTCCCCACTGCCACTGGCCCTGGGTGACCTGTCCCTGACAGGGATGGTGGCACTGGCCCTGCCTGGCCTGTCCCCACTGCCACTGGCCCTTGGTGAGCTGTCCCTGACAGGGACGGTGGCACTGGCCCTGCCCGGCCTGTCCCCAGCGGTGGCACTGCTCCTGGATGAGCTGTCCCTGACAGGGACGGTGGCACTGCTCCCTCCCAGCCTGTCCCCAGCGGTGGCACTGCTCCTGGATGGGCTGTCCCTGATGGGGACGGTGGCACTGCCCCTGACCAGCCTGTCCCCAGCGGTGGCACTGCCCCTGGATGGGCTGTCCTTAACAGGGACGGTGGCACTGCCAGGGACTGGCCTGTCCCCAGCGGTGGCACTGTCCCTGACCGGCCTGTCCCCACTGGCCCTGGGTGACCTGTCCTTCATAGGGACAGCGGCACTGCCACCAGCTGAGCTGTCTTTGATGGGGACGGTGCCACTGCCCCTGCCCGGCCTGTCCCTGATGGTGCCACTGCCCCTGCCCAGCCTGTCGTCAGTAGTGCCACTGTCTCTGGGTGACCTGTCCCTGATGGGGACGGTGCCACTG
>NW_024580987.1:15768-16786 GCF_017639235.1 Corvus kubaryi
CTCTGGGTGACCTGTCCCTGATGGGGACGGTGCCACTGCCCCTGCCCAGCCTGTCCCCACTGGTGCCACTGCCCCTGCCCAGCCTGTCCCCAGCGGTGGCACTGTCCCTGCCTGGCCTGTCCCCAGTGCCACTGTCTCTGGGTGACCTGTCCCTGATGGGGACGGTGGCACTGCCCCTGCCCAGCCTGTCCCCAGTGGCAGGGGCCCTGGGTGAGCTGTCCCTGACAGGGACGGTGGCACCGCTCCTGCCCGGCCTGTCCCCAGTGCTGGCACTGTCTCTAGCTGGGCTGTCCCTGACAGGGACAGTGGCACTGCCCCTGCCTGGCCTGTCCCCAGTGGTGGCACTGCTCCTGACTGCCCTGTCCCCACTGGCACTGGTCCTAGGTGACCTGTCCCTGATGGGGACACTGCCACTGCCTCTGACCAGCCTGTCCCCAGCGGTGGCACTGCCCCAGGATGAGCTGTCCTTGACAGGGACGGTGCCACTGCCCCTGACCAGCCTGTCCCCAGTGGTGGCACTGCTCCTGGCTGCGCTGTCCTTAACAGGGACAGTGGCACTGCCAGTGACCGGCCTGTCCCCAGTGCCACTGGCCCTGGGTGAGCTGTCCTTACTAGGGACAGTGGCACTGTCCCCGGCTGCGCTGTCCTTAACAGGGATGGTGGCACTGCCAGGGACTGTCTTGTCCCTGACAGGGGCAGTGCCACTGGCCCTGGGTGAGCTGTCCTTAATGGAGACAGTGCCACTGCCACCAGCTGGGCTGTCCCTGACAGGGCCAGTGGCACTCCTGGTGACCGGCCTGTCCCCACTGGTGCCACTGCCCCTGGCTGTGCTGTCCTTAACAGGGATGGTGGCACTGCCAGTGACTGGTTTGTCCCTGACTGGGACAGTGCCACTGCCACCAGCCGGGCTGGCCCTGATGGGGACAGTGGCACTCCTGGTGACCGGCCTGTCCCCAGAGGTGCCACTGGCCCTGGAGGGGCCGTCCCTGACAGGGACAGTGGCACTGCCAGTGACCGG
>NW_024580987.1:16796-18957 GCF_017639235.1 Corvus kubaryi
CCCTGACAGGGACAGTGGCACTGCCAGTGACCGGCCTGTCCCCAGTGCCACTTCCCCTGGGTGAGCTATCCTTGACAGGGACAGTGGCAGTGCCCCGGGATGAGCTGTCCTTGACAGGGATGGTGGCACCACTGACTGGCCTGTCCCCAGTGGTGGCACTGCCCCGGGATGGGCTGTCCTTGACAGGGACAGTGCCACTGCCACCAGCACTCCTAGTGACCGGCCTGTCCCCAGTGCCACTGCCCCGGGATGAGCTGTCCTTAATAGGGACAGTGGCACTGCCCCTGGCTGGACTGTCCTTGATGGGGACAGTGGCACTGCCACCAGCCAGGCTGTCCCTGATGGTGCCACTGCCCCTGACCGGCCTGTCTGAAGCAGTGCCACTGCCCCTGGCTGGACTGTCCTTGATGGGGATGGTGCCACTGCCACCAGCCATGGGGACAGTGGCACTCCTAGTGACCGGCCTGTCCCCAGTGGTGCCACTGGCCCTGGAGGGACTGTCCTTACCAGGGACAGTGGCACTGCCAGTGACCAGCTTGTCCTTGACAGGGATGGTGGCACTGCCAGTGACAGGCCTGTCCCCAGTGGTGGCACTGCCCCTGGATTGACTGTCCCTGACTGGGGCACTGCCACTGCCACCAGCCGGGCTCTCCCTGATGGGAATGGTGGCACTCCTGGTGACCGGCCTGTCCCCAGAGGTGCCACTGCCCCTGGAGGGGCTGTCCTTAACAGGGACAGTGGCACTGCCAGTGACAGGCCTGTCCCCAGTGCCACTGGCCCTGGGTGAGCTGTCCTTGACTGGGACAGTGGCACTGCCACCAGCTCGGCTGTCCCTGACAGGGCCAGTGGCACTCCTGGTGACCGGCCTGTCCCCCGTGGTGCCACTGCCCCTGGAGGGGCCGTCCCTGACAGGGACAGTGGCACTGCCAGTGATGGACCTGTCCTCGATGACACTGGCCCTGGGTGAGCTTTCCTTGATGGTGGCACTGCCAGTGATGGGCCTGTCCCCAGCGGTGGCACTGCCAGTGACCGGCCTGTCCCCAGTGTCACTGCCCCGGGATGAGCCATCCTTGACAGCGACGGTGGCACTGCCAATGTCTGGCTTGTCCGTCACAGGGATGGTGGCACTGACAGTGACCGGCTTGTCCCTGACAGGGACACTGGCACTGCCAGCACCTGGAGAGCCACCACTGGGGATGGTGGCACTGCCACTGACCAGGCTGTCCCTACAGGGGACGGTGGCACCGTCATTGACCGGACTGTCCCTAACGGGGAGGGTGGCACTGTCATTGACTGTGCTGTCTCTAAGGGAGATGGTGGCACTGTCCCCAGCTGGGCTGTCCCTCGGGGGGACAGTGGCACCGTCACTGACTGTGCTGTCCATCAGGGGAATGGTGGCACTGTCCCCAGCTGGGCTGTCCCTAACGGGGATGGTGGCATCGTCATTGACTGTGCTGTCCCTAAGGGAGATGGTGGCACTGTCCCCAGCTGGGCTGTCCCTACAGGGGACGGTGGCACCGTCATTGACTGTGCTGTCCCTAATGGGGACAGTGGCACCGCCATTGACTGTGCTGTCCCTCGGGGGAACGGTGGCACTGCCACTGACCGTGCTGTCCCTAATGGGGACAGTGGCATTTTCCGCAGCCGGGCTGTCCCTCAGGGGGACAGCGGCACCATCATTGACCGGACTGTCCCTATTGGGGACAGTGGCACTGTCATTGACCGGACTGTCCCTAACGGGGATGGTGGCACTGTCATTGACTGTGCTGTCCCTCAGGGGAATGGTGGCACTGCCACTGACCGTGCTGTCCCTAACAGGGACGGTGGCACTGTCCCCAGCTGGACTGTCCCTAAGGGGGACAGTGGCACCGTCATTGACTGTGCTGTCCCTCGGGGGAATGGTGGCACTGTCCCCAGCTGGGCTGTCCCTGTGGGGGATGGTGGCACTGCCACTGACCGTGCTGTCCCTAACGGGGACAGTGGCACCGTCATTGACCGTGCTGTCCCTAAGGGAGATGGTGGCACCGTCATTGACTGTGCTGTCCCTAACGGGGACGGTGGCACTGTCCCCAGCTGGACTGTACCTAAGGGGGACAGTGGCACCATCATTGACTGTGCTGTCCCTAACGGGGACGGTGGCACTGCCACTGACTGTGCTGTC
>NW_024580987.1:18967-23944 GCF_017639235.1 Corvus kubaryi
CTGTCCCTCAGGGGGACAGTGGCACCGTCATTGACCGTGCTGTCCCTCGGGGGAACGGTGGCACTGCCACTGACCGGACTGTCCCTAATGGGGAGGGTGGCACCGTCATTGACTGTGCTGTCCCTAAGGGAGATGGTGGCACTGCCACTGACTGGACTGTCCCTAACAGGGATGGTGGCACTGTCATTGACTGTGCTGTCCCTAACGGGGACAGTGGCACCGTCATTGACCGTGCTGTCCCTAACAGGGACGGTGGCACCGTCATTGACCGGACTGTCCCTAACGGGGACGGTGGCACTGTCCCCAGCTGGACTGTCCCTCGGGGGGACAGTGGCACTGCCATTGACCATGCTGTCCCTAATGGGGACAGTAGCACTACCACTGACAGGGCCGTCCCCACCAGCCACCGTGTCACTGTCAGCGTCCATCCTGTCCCCACCAGCCACCGTGTCACTGTCCACCTCCATCCTGTCCCCACCACCCTCAGCAGCACTGCCAGCGACCCCCCTGTCCCCACCCGGCACAGTGGCACTGCCACCCCCGGGCGACCCCCCAGCAGGAGACCCCCGTGGGGGCGACTCCCCGCCCTCGTCCCCCTTGGGGACATCCCCGTCCTCGGGTGACCCCGCCGCGTCCTCCGGCCTCTTCCGGGGCCTCCCTCGCCGCCTCTTGTGCGCGGCCCCGTCCCCTCCTCCCTCCAGGGGCCGCTTGGTGGCCTTGGCGCGCTGTCCCTCGCTGTCCCCTCCCCCCCGGGCGCTGCCGGGGGTCTCGGCCGCGGGGACCCCCACGCCGGGCAGCAGCACGTTGAGCACGGGGATGGCCGCGGGGGGACTCAGCAGCCCCGCGGGGCCGGCGGCGCCCGGGGCCAGCGCGGTGCCCACGGGCAGGGGCAGAGCCACCTTGACCGTGCCGCCCAGCGGCGCCGCGGTCAGTTTGGGCACCAGCACCGGAGGGGACGAGCGCACGGGGGTGGCGCCGGGGGCCGGGGGTCGCTCCGAGGGGGGGATGCGGGGCAGCAGCAGAGGCAGGCGGGCGACCAGGGCGTTCACCTGGGGGCTGCTGGCCGGCCGGGGGGGCTCCGGGGGCTTCTTCTTCTCCGGCCGCGGCTGGACATTGGCTTTGGGGACAGCGTCCTTCTTGGCCTGCGGGGAGGGAGGTGGCATTGGGACGCGGGCACCCCTGAGTGATCCCCTAGCTCGGGATGGGGGAAGGGGGTCTCACCTGCTCCTGGCTCCGGTCACTGCTGTCCGAGGGGTCCAGGCCGTTCTTCTTGGGGGCTGAGGGTGGCCGAGTGTCCTGGGGGGGCTTGTCCGTGTTTTCTGTGGGAGGAGGGGAAGTGACCGGGGTGGCAGGGGACAGTGGGGGTGGGAGGGGACACGGGGAGTGGGACACTGAAAGTGGGAGGGTGACATGGCAAGTGGGAAGGGGACACCGCCAAGGGGGAGGACAACCCGACCCCCCGGGGTGGTGACAGCGACAACCGAGGCGATTTTTCCCCCAAAAACGCCGATTTTCGTTAAACACGGAACCCGCGGGGGCGCCTTGGGCTCGTTCCGTACCGAGACTACACCCCCGTGCCATACACGTACACACGCCATGCCCCCTCACCCATATAGCAGCCCACGCTCCCCAGGATGGTGCCGGGGACCCCCGCGGGTGACAACGAGCCCAGGCTCCCCCGGCGCACCTGAGACCACCATGGCCATGACGAGGTCGGCGTGGGCGGAGCGGGAGCTGATGATGTGCTGCTGCAGCAGGAACTGCGCCACCTCCACGATGTTGTTGAAGGAGCGCTTGAGGATCTTCTCGGCCCAGTCGCAGGTCAGGGCGCAGGCGGCCTCCATCACCTCGCTGCTGTAGGACTGCACCAGCTCGGCCAGCTCCGACTGCTGCCGAGGGACGGACGGCGCGGTGAGATCGGGGAAGGGGTGGCGGGGACAGGAGGAGGCCGTGGAGCAGAGCAGGACAGCGGGATGAGCCCCCGGGAAAGGACAGGACTCCAGGATGGGCACGGGAGGGCACGGGGCAGGACACCCCTCCTCCCCCATCCCTTCAATGCCTCCATCCCATCCTTCCGTCCCTCCTTTGGGTCGTTATCCCACCATAGCTCAGCCACGGAAGTCCGGAGCACTCACGGTCTCGGTCACTTTGAGGTCCAGGCTGGGCAGGGGAGGAAGGCTGACCACGGTCTTCCTCCGGATCCCACCGTAGCAGTACGTTGGGAAGAGTCAAGGATTCTTCCCGAGCCCAAAAAACTGGGAACCGACCCGTCAGGAGGAGATCCATGGGGCAGAGCAGGACACCGGGATGAGCCCATGGAAAAGGACAGGACGTCGGGATGGGGACAGGAGGAGGGTCATGGAGCAGGACACCGGAGGTTCAGGAATGGGAAAAAACAGGAAAAACTGGGAAAAACAGTGGCTGCCACCACAAATTCCATCACAGGGAAGGATATTTGGATTGTCCTCGGCCTCCCAGGCGCCGCGCTTTGATATTTGGGAAGATTTCCCGGATGATCTTCCCGAAATTGGCCGTGCTCAGCGGGCGGCAGCCGAGGTTGTCGCAGTAGCGCCTGCGGGGAGGGACAAAAGGAGCCATTCCCAGGATAGTCCCGAGGAATTCTGGACATTCCCGGAATTCCAGGGCAGGGGGCTCCCCCAGGGACATGGGGACAGCAGGGCAGGGTCCCGGGCTCACTTGTAGGCGTCGTAGACGTCCTGCTTGGGCAGGCAGGTGTCCGTGTGCTCCTCCAGGTGGTTGCGGATCCAGCTGCAGGCGTGCATGTGCTCGGCCGTGCCCAGCGAGCTCAGCTCCAGGGAGCTGCTGCTGTTCCCGCGGGACACGGGCGTTCCGGAGGCGCGGGAGAGGCAGCGGGAGGGAGGAGAGGCCATCGTCACCCTTGTGCCAGCTCCATCCTGAGCCATCCCTGCCCCACCTCCATCCTCGTCCCAGCTCCATCCTGAGCCATCCCTGCCCCACCTCCATCCTCGTCCCATCCCATCCCAACATCCCCATCCCATCCCATCCCATCCCCCCCATCCCATCCCATCCCATCCCATCCCATTCCATCCCATCCCCCCCATCCCATGGATCCCATCCCATGGATCCCATCCCATGGATCCCACCCCACCTCTTCTCGCCCAGGCTGGGCCCTGAGGGCAGCTGCAGGTACAGGTAGAGTTTGTCGCTGTCCGAGAACTTCTGCACATCTTGCTGCGCTCCCAGGGGCCATGGGGACAGCGGGAAGGGACGGGGGACACGGAAAAGGTTAAGGATCCATCAGGAGCAGTGCCCAGGGTGATCCTGGGATCAGCCAGGAGAGGTGGAAATTCCATGGAAACACTCACCAGGATGGAGTCCACCTTGCTCTGCACGGATTTGCTGCGTGGGATGGAGACCGCGAGTCAGGGACGATCCCAAAAATCCTGGGATCTCAGTTCCAGATCTTCCCGAGGCTCCCGAGGTCCTTCCAGACCCCACATTCCAGGGCTCCCAGCCCTTTCCCAAGCCCACATCCCATGGGATGGATCCCCACGGGATCCTGGCATGCCAGGGAAGCACTGGGCTGGTTTGGCACCCGAAACAGGCACCTCTGCCCTCCCGTGTCCCCTGTCCCTATCTTTCATCCCTTCGGTGCCCAGGGGCTCCAAATTCCCAAACCCCATCCCATGAGCCCCACGTGGGGAGCTCCGAAGGGATTCCCGGGGCGCTGCCCTTACGAGATGTTGCCCCGGAGCTCCTGGAGCAGCGTGCTGGACTCGGTGGCACTGCCCCGGGCACTGCCGGGCGACAAAGTGCCCTTCCTGCCACCTCGGGCACCCAGCTCCTCGTCAGCCATGGCAGCTGTGGCCTGCTGGGAAGAGAAAAAACGGGAATTTTACCTAAAAACGGGAATAAATCCCGTTATGGACGTGTGGTCACGGACACGAGCCACGGGTGGCCACGGAAATGGGACAGGGACATCTCCAGTGACCCTGGCAGGGTCGGGGTGTTGGGGACACCAGGACAGGGGGTCCCCAGGAAGGTGGGGCCATGGGACGGCAGGACAGGGGCTCCTCAGGGACATGGGGCACCAGGGAGGAGCAGATCCCGGCGGACAGGGAGCCGTGGGACACCGGGAAGAGACCCCCGGGGCCATGGGGACAGCGAGAGGAGACCCCCGGGGACAGAGGCACACGGGGACATGTGGCCGTGGGACACCAGGAAGGAGCAGATCCCGGGGGACAGGAGGCCGCGGGACACCAGGAAGCGATCCCCGGGGCCCCGGGGCCACCAGGAAGCGATCCCCGGGGCCACCCCCACCCTCCGCGCCCCTCCCCGCGGCCCGGCGGCCCCGGCCCGGCGCGACCCCCGCGCTCCGGACCCGCGGCGGCACCGGCGGCCGGGACCCCCTCCCGCGGCCGGGCCCGGGGTGTCCCCGGGGTGTCCCCAGCCCTGTCCCCACGCCCCCCCCCTCGGCCCCGCACCCACCCTGGTCCCGTCCTGCTCGGGGGGTCCCGGAGGGGGGGGGAGGGGAGGGGTCCCGCCACGTGCCCCGCGCCCCCCGCGCGAACCGAAAGTGGACGCGCCCCGCGCTCGCCCCGCGCGGCCCCTTCTTTTTTCTGATTGGCTGCGGCGCCGCTGGTCTGCCCGGATACGGCCGCGCCCGCGGTCGTGATTGGCTGAGCCCGCCCCCCGCCCCCCCTCCGGCCGGGGGTGAGCGCCCGGATGCGGCGGGGCGGGAGGGGCTGAAATCTGCCTGGCAACAGCGATCTGATTGGCTGGGGCGGGCGGCGCGAGGGGAGACGGGTGTGCGGTGAGTGTGCAAACGGGCGGGGGAGGGCGGTCACGTGGGTGCGAGTGTGCAACGGGCGCGTCGCGTGCGTCACGTGCGTGTGCAACGGGCGGGGTGAGTGTGCAAGGGGGTCACGCGGGGGAGGTCACGTGGGGGGTGTGCAAGGGGGCGATGTGAGTGTGCGATGGGTGTGACGTGTGCGG
>NW_024580987.1:23954-28603 GCF_017639235.1 Corvus kubaryi
GGGTGAGTGTGCAAGGGGGCGATGTGAGTGTGCGATGGGTGTGACACGCGTGCGAGTCACCCGCGTGTGCGTGCGCGGGCAAGGCGCGTGCAAGGAGAGCTGTGGAGCAGGAAAAGGAAGGATCCCTTTGGATTTATTTCATCCCGCGGGTCACGCATATTCCCAACTCCTGGAATTCCCGAATTCCCAAACCCCAAATTCCCCCATTCCCAAATCCCGGGGGTCTCACGCCGATGTCGGAGGTGCAATCCCCGCATTCCCGAATCCCGCATTCCCGAATTCCCGAATTTCCTGGGATCAGACCCAGATGTCGGAGGTGCAGTCCCCGCATTCCCGAATTCCCGCATTCCCGAATTCCCGGTCCGACCCAGATGTCGGAGGTGCAATCCCCGCATTCCCGCATTCCCGAATCCCGAATTCCCGAATTCCCGAATTTCCTGGGATCAGAGCCAGATGTCGGAGGTGCAATCCCCGCATTCCCGAATTCCCGCATTCCCGAATTCCCGGTTAGACCCAGATGTCGGAGGTGCAATCCCCGCATTCCCGAATTCCCGCATTCCCGAATTCCCAGTCAGACCCAGATGTCGGAGGTGCAATCCCCGCATTCCCGAATCCCGAATTCCCGAATTTCCTGGGATCAGAGCCAGATGTCGGAGGTGCAGTCTCCCCCCGGGTAGCGCATCTCGTGCGCCAGGCAGGGCCCGCCCGGCTCCTTCCCGAAATCCACCAGGAATTTGGGATTCACGCTCAGCCCGCCCCGCTCCGTGTCCACGTCCAGCTGCAGCATCACG
Source organism: Corvus kubaryi (assembly GCF_017639235.1). Classification (NCBI taxonomy): domain Eukaryota; kingdom Metazoa; phylum Chordata; class Aves; order Passeriformes; family Corvidae; genus Corvus; species Corvus kubaryi. The sequence continues at coordinate 24,746 of NW_024580987.1, forward strand.
GCCCCGTCCCTGCGGGACAGGTGGGGACACCGAGACCGCTTCATTAGTCACTAGTAGTCGTTAATTATTAGTTATTAATTACTCGTTATTAAGTATTTGTTCTTAATTATTAATCGTTGTTAATTATTAATTATTAATTTCTTGTTGATTAATAATTTTATAATAATTTGTTAATAATTTGTTAATTATTTAGTAATTATTTGTTGATTGTTTATTGTCTGTTTATTACTACTACTTATCATTTATTTTCTATTATTTCTTATTAATTCTTCACTATTTATCATCATAATTATTAATTATTATTTATATTAATAATTGTCTGATATTTGTTGTCTATTGTTTATTATTCAGTATTTAGTAATTATTTAGTATTTACTTGTTGCTTACTATTAATTGCTAGTTAATACCAATGCTTTATTAATTGGCAATTAGCGGTTCCTGACCTGATGAGCTCGGGGTAGAACTGCCGGTCCCAGGCGCTGAACAGGGACGTGCTCACGTAGAGCCTCCTCCCGTCCAGGCTCAGCTGCAGCATCTGCGGACCCCCGGGAATCTTCTTTCCCTGGAATCGCGGGGGAAATTCCGGATGGGGCCGGACACGAGGAGATCCCGCCCGGATCCAGGGCTGTGCCCGGCCAGGGGGACGGAGCCGATCCCGGGGTGGGATTTGGGAAGGACGGAGCCGATCCCAAAGGGGGATTTGGGAAGGACGGAGCCGATCCCAAAGGGGGATTTGGGAAGGACGGAGCCGATCCCAAAGGGGGATTTGGGAAGGACGGAGCCGATCCCAGAGTGGGATTTGGGAAGGACGGAGCTGATCCCAAAGCGGGATTTGGGAAGGACAGAGCCGATCCCGGGGTGGGATTTGGGAAGGACGGAGCCAATCCCAAAGGGGGATTTGGGAAGAACAGAGCCGATCCCAAAGGGGGATTTGGGAAGGACAGAGCCGATCCCGGGGTGGGATTTGGGAAGGACGGAGCCAATCCCAAAGGGGGATTTGGGAAGGACGGAGCCGATCCCAAAGGGGGATTTGGGAAGGACAGAGCTGATCCCGGGGTGGGATTTGGGAAGGACGGAGCTGATCCCAAGGCGGAGTTCTGGGATGATTTCAGGACCCACCTGGATGACGAAGGGCTCCGGTTGGCTCTGCAGCTCCTCATCCTCACACACCCTCACCGGCCCTCCCTTGGTGATGCTGCCGCCCAAAAACACCTGCAGGACACCGAATGCTCGACCGATCCCAAAAATCCCCTGGAGAACCCACCGGAATTCCAGCTGGAGCCTCACCTGGCCCACGAGTTTGGGCCGCCGCGTGTCGGAGATGTCGTACTGCCGGACGTCGCCATGGATCCAGTTGCTGAAGTACAGGAATCTGTCGTCCAGGGAGATCAGGATGTCCGTGATGAATCCTTGGGGAAGGAATTACGGAGCTGAACGGTCCCGCGGCAGATCCCGGGAATGATCCCGACGCCGGGAATGATCCCGAGCCCTGGGAATGCGCCCACCTGGCATCTCCGGGAGGAGCCAGCCCTCCACCTTCTTGCTGGGCACCTGGATCACCTTCTCGGCCGCCCAATCGCCGCGCTGTGGGACCAGAGGGTGGGGCAGGACCTCGGGATGGGATCCCACCACCCCAAATCCCTCAGGATCCTCATCCAGACCCAGATCCACAGGGAATGAGGGCTCTGGGATGCTTGGGAGGGCTTTGGGAGCCAAAACCGTTGAATTTTCCAGCTGTTTTGGTGGAAAGCACTCCCAGTCCTCCTCACCCCATTGGGCACAACGACCCCTGAGGCGAATATTCCCAGGAAGTTCTAAACCCACTAAAAACGGAACCATTCCAGCCCCAAATTCCCGGGAATCGGGGGTACCTCGGTCTTGTAGAAGCGGTGGATGGCGCTGCTGATGGTGCAGCCCACGAAGCCCTCGGAGGCGTCGGGGTTGTGGAGGAAGCGGATTTCCAACGGAGCCGAATCCTCGCCCACGTCGATGGCCTGGATGTACCTGTGGGTGCTCCAGTCCCACACGTTGAGCCGGCGTCCGTAACGCCCTGGGAAGGGCAAAACGTGGGAATTTGGGGGAATTTCTGGAGGTTGAGGTGGGTGGGATCCAGGTCCAGGTGGGACTGGACGGGGCTTGAAGGTTCCTTCCATCCCAAACCGTTCCAGGATTCCCTGGGCTGGCTCAGATGGGATTTTAGGGATAAATCCTTCCCTGGCCCAGGTTATCCCATGGATTCCCCATCCCTGGAATTATCCAAAAAATTCTGTCTATCCCGGACAGACGAGACCCCACGGCCTCTGCGGGGACACGGAACCCAAATTCAAATTCAGCTTTGTGGCTTTCCGGAATACTCCAAGGCGTTCCCTGACCTTTGCCGAGGTCGTTGGGATCGAATCCGTATCCCAGGACTTTGGGAATGCCCCACTCGGTGCTGATGAGGACGTTGTGCCGGGGCTGGTACCAGAAGTCGTAGCCCATGGGGGGAGCCTCGTCCCCCTTCTCCCAGGTGCCCTTGACCTCGAAGGTCTCGGCGTCCAGCAGGATGAATCCCCCTGATTCCCAAAAAACCAAAAATTCCCAGGAAGTCGTCCCGGTTAATGTTTGTGTGGGTTAAAAACCAGGCGCTTTGAGGAGTCCGAAATTCCACCATTCCCAGCCCTGCTCCCACCAGGCTCCTCCAAACCCCCAGCGTTCCCCAAATCCTCCTTCCCGAGCTCCATTGGAGGCCTGGGTGGAGCCTCCAAGTGGGAATGTGGGACAATTCCTCTGGGGCGATTCCCGGTGTCCCGGCCCCTTTTCCATGGGAATTTGGGATACCTTTCCCGTTTCCAGCCGGGTCTCCCAAGGTGCTGATCATGACCTCTCCGCTTCCCAGGCAGTGGGAGGTGTGGGGGTATCCCAGGCCGCACTTCCAGAACACGTCCTCGGGATTCACCACCTGGAAAAACGTCCCAAATCCCGTTTTTCCCAACCTCACGTCACCCTGCCTGAGCTCAGGGTGGGATTTCCCATGGAAAATGAGGGTCGGGTGGAGAACTGGGGGGGTTTTAGGTTGGAGAATGGGGAAAATTCCTTCATGGAAAAGGGTGTCCCTGTCCCTGGATCAAAAACCTTGGGATGGTGGCACTTGGGGACACGGACCGGGTTGGACCGGGCGGTGTCGGGGGAATGGACTCAATCCTAAAGGGCTTTTCCAACCTTAACAATTCCATAATCCCATAATTCCACGGTTTTCAACCAGGATTTGCCCCCCCACCTCCCTCCAGGGCTCTTCCAACATTAATAATTCCAGGATTCCCAACCCATATTCCCACCACCACCTCCCACCAGGCTCCTCCAAAACCCCCAGCCTGCCCCAAACCCTCTTCCCTGATCTCCCAGTGATCCCAAACCCCAGCGATCCCAAACCCCACAGATCCCAAACCCCACCAGTCCCAAACCCCAGCGATCCCAAACCCCACAGATCCCAAACCCCACAGATCCCAAACCCCACAGCTCCCACACCCCATGGATCCCAAATCCCATGGATCCTGCACCCCACAGCTCCCACACCCCATGGATCCCAAATCCCACAGCTCCCGCACCCCGTGGCTCCCGCACCCCCTGGGTCCCAAATCCCATTGATCCCGCACCCCGCGGCTCCCGCACCCCACAGCTCCCGCACCCCACAGCTCCCACAGCTCCCAAATCCCACAGCTCCCACATCCCACAGCTCCCAAATCCCACAGCTCCCGCACTCCACAGCTCCCACATCCCACAGCTCCCACACCCCATTGATCCCGCACCCCGTGGCTCCCACACCCCATGAGATCCCAAACCCCATTGATCCCACACCCCATTGATCCTGCACCCCAC
>NW_024580987.1:28613-38133 GCF_017639235.1 Corvus kubaryi
ATTGATCCCACACCCCATTGATCCTGCACCCCACAGCTCCCACACCCTATGGATCCCAAATCCCATGGATCCCGCACCCCGTGGCTCCCACACCCCATGGATCCCAAATCCCGCGGCTCCCCGGGAACCTGGCACAGCCGCGGCGCCCGGGGCTCCGTGCCCACGTCCACCACGTAGATGCGCGAGGAGACGAGGCCGGGCAGCACCAGGCGGTTGCGGCTCCTGCCGCGCTCCCCGAAGCAGCTGCTGCAGACGTTCCAGCCCGAGTGGTGCAGCTCGTCCCCCACGTTGGGCATGGGCAGCCGATGGATCACCTGGAAAAGGGCCGGGGCAGCCGATGGATCCCCTGGAAAAGGGCCGGGATGGGCTGGAGCGGCCCGGGGCCGGGAGGTGTCCCCGTTCCAGGACTCCCTGCGCTGGCTTGGAGGGGATTTTAGGGATAAATCCTTCCCCAGCCCAGGTTATTCCGTGGATTCCCCGTCCCTGGGAGCGCCCAGTTCCAGCTTGGATGCGCCTGGGATGTGGGAGCTGTCCCTGCCCGTGGATCCGGACGATCCTGAAGGTCCCTTCCCACCCAAACCATTCCAGGAAATCGCAGCTCTGCCTGACCTCGATCCCTTCCCAGTTTTTGGGGTCATGGAGACCTGGGGAGCTCCAGCTCCAAAAATCCACCCCAAAGGGGGATCCCGGGATGGGGCTCGGGGTGGGTTTTCCATGGATTTTCCATGGCTTTTGGGAGCAGAGGCTTAGATTGGCTATTGGGGATCAGGCAGGGAATCCCCATCCCTGGAATGTCCCAGAAAAAGTGGGGACGTGGCACTTTGGGAACAGGAGTTGGTGCTGGAATGGTTGGAGCCCAAAGACCTTTTCCAGCCTTAAAAATTCCATAATTCCCTGATTTTCTGATTCCATTGGCACATCCCAAATTCCACACCCTCATCCCGCCATCCCCGGGCACCGATCCTGGGAATTCTGGGATTTTTCCGAAGTCCACGCAAGGTACCTGGCTGTAGCAGGGGGATTTGGGATCCACGTCCACCGTGGCCAGAAAATCAGGAATTTTCTTCCCGGTGTTCCTGTAGATGCAGGGCACGTAGATGATCTCTTCCCGAGGGCCTGGAAAAATGGGAATGTTGGGAAAACATCCGTAAAATCCAGGTCTGGATGAGGAAAAACCTTCCCAGAGCCTCTCCCGGGAGCGGGAATTCTGTGGAATGGTTGGATCCGCGTTTTCCCGCTGATTCCAGGAGGTGAATCCCAGAGCTCCCCAAATTTCCAGGGAATTGTTTCCCAGTCCCCGGAGGGGAGGATTAAGGGCGGGACAAGGAAAGCCGAGGTGACCCATCCCAAATCCCGTAAATGTCCTTGTCCCACTTCTTTTGGGAGGATGGGATGTCCGGGATAACGCCTTGGTGAGAGGATGGGATTCATCCCAACCCTTCCCCTTCCCTGGGCTCACCTTTCATGGCATCCAGAGGGGAGGCGTAGCCAGGACCGCAGGATCCGCATTTTCCTGGGAAAAAAATCGGGAATTAGACCAAAACCCCGTCTTTTATTCCATCTTTTTATATAAAAATCCCGCTCCGGGTTGGAGCTGATCCCGCCAGGTGCGAATATCCGAGGAAAAGGGTTTGGGACAGCTGGGAAAATTCGGGAAAAAGGGGTTTGGGGCGGCTAAAAATTCCCTGAGGAATTCCAGAGCCTCCCTGAGGGGAAGGGTTTTTCCAGGATTTTATCCCAGGAATCCCCCCTCTGTGGCGTGAGCCGATCCCAGGATTTGCTCTTGGCTCTTCCTGCTTTTCTTTGGGGCTTCCAAGCCTTGGTTCGGGGCCATTATTGCCCAAAAAAGCCCTTTATCCACCCAAAAATTCCTGGGAATATCTGGATGGGAATTTGCCAGGAAACAACAAAGGATCCTTTTTATGGTGGGGAGGAGGAGGAAAAGGAGGAAAATCCCGGAAAATCCTGGAAAATCCTGGATAAACTGCACGGCTCGGAAACCTCCTCCCTTTTCCTTGGATTTTTCCGGCAAATCCAGCCCCAGAAAAAGCAGGATTTTCACCCTGCCGGGGAATATCCGACTGGAACCAGCCCAGATTCCAGGAGAATAAATCAAATAATCATCAAAGATCCTTTAATCATCCAAATCCCTGCATATTCCGTGGGATTTTGAGTAACGTGACCAAAAAATTCCCTTTCCTGGGCAGAGAAGCCCCAAAATCTGGGGGTTGGAAAGTGGGAAAAAATTCCATTTGGGGTTTGGAAAATGGGGAAAAAATCCATTTGGTGTTTGGAAAATGGGGAAAATTCCTTTCCCCCGTGTTTTCTGCCTGTCAGAGCCACAAAGCCCCAAATTCCAGCTCCTAAAGGATTCAGGAAGACTCCGGAGCAGGAAAAATTCCCAAATTTTCTCCTCTTGGGAGCCTCTTACCCGTGCCGGATTCCACCTGCGGAGGGACGGATTCAGCTTCCATCGTTGCAGCCGGGAAAAATTCCAGGGAGGAGGAGAAGCAGCTCCGGGAAGCTCCAAATATAAAGGGAACAGGATCGGGTTTGGGAAAAAAAAATGGGAGACGAGGGGAGGATCCCAAAAACCCCGGGGGCGTGGGAGGCACCTGAGGACGTGCAGGGAAGAGGCTCCAGCGGGATTTGGAGCTCCCCGACCCTTGCAGGGGCCGGTTTGGGATGGGGGAGGGAAAATCCCACATTCCCGGCGGCGGGAATGGTTCTGGGGACGTTGCAGATTTTTATCGGGAAGGGGAAGATGGAAAAGTGAGGCCCGGCTGGGGTTTAATTGCGGCGGGTGAGGCTGAGTCAGAGCCGGCTCCGGCTTCTGGACGCCGAGTCGGGCGTCAGGAGGGATCCTGGCATCGTGGGATTGTGGGATCGTGGGGTTTTGGGACTGTGGGACGGGTGGGATCTTAGAGCTCATCTCGTTCTTCCCCCATGGACAACTCCCGCTGTCCCAGGTGGCTGCAAGAGCTGTCCGGGCTGGAATTGGGCAGTTCCGTGGGGAATCCATGGAATAACCTGGGCCAGGCTCCGGGATTTATCCCTAAAATCCCATCCGACCCAGCATAGGGAATCCTGGAATGGTTTGGGATGGAAAAGATCCCAAAGATCCCTAAAGATTCAGGGGCGGGGACAGCTCCCACCATCCCAGGGTGCTCCTGGACACTTCCAGGGATGGGGAATCCATGGAATAACCCGCGCGGACCGGCGAGGAACCAGCAAAGGGAATTTGTCCCAGAAACTTCCAGCAATCCCTGCACACCCCGTGCCCCATCCCGGGGATTTTCCCAGCCCCGCTCCCACCCTCAGCCCCTGGCGGGATTTGTTTCCCCCGGGATGAGTTGGGAATGAGACTCGGGAAGCTGCGGCTGATGCGGGGAACAACTTTATTTATTCCAGGCTAAAGCAGGGCCGGGGCGGAGCAGCGTCGGGAAGGGCTCGGGATTGCCGGGAAAGCGCCGGGAGCGCTGCAGGGAATGTCCCGGGACAGGGACCGAGCCGGGCCGGGCACGGGATGGGAGCCGGGAGCGCTGCAGGGAATGTCCCGGGACAGGGACCGAGCCGGGCCGGGCGCTTCCCTCGCTGCTGCCGAGGCTGCCGAAGTTCCGGATCCCGGGAAGAGCCCGGGGACATCGCGGGGACATCGCGGGGACATCCCAGGGACAGCCGCGGGTCCCGGCGCTGCTTTGCCCGGAGCGGGATCGAGATTCCAGCGGGAACGGGGACCCCAAAGGCCGGAATCACCCGAGGGGACCCCACACCCAACACCCGAGGGGACCCCACACCCATCACCCGCCGGGACCCCAAGGGCAGCACCGCAGGGGGAGGGGGCGGCGGGCGCTTCCCGGGATCCCTAGGGCAGGATCTCGGACTTGGAATCGCCGCCGGCGAAGCGAATCTCGTGCGCCAGGCACGGCCCGTGCGGCTCCTTGCCGAAATCCACCAGGAAGTTCTTGTTCACGGCCAGGCCGCCCTTGTCCGTGTCCACGTCGAGCTGCAGCATCACCGAGCCCTCCCTGCGTGGGGACAGCGGGGGCTCGTGGCGACAGCGACCCCCGGGCTGCGCCACGGAGCCCGCCCGGAGCCGCTGCGGAGCCCGGGAGAGGATTTGCCAGCCCCGGGAGAAGGGGATGGCAGCGGGGCCGGCTTTGGCTCCCGAATCCCCTCCGGGAGCGAGCGAATCCCTGGGCAGGATGGGCCAGGACGGGCTCGGGCTCACTTTTGCTCCCGAATTCCCTCTGGATGATGAGGACAGGATGTGCCACGACTGGATCCCCTCGGGCCGGGGCTCATCCCTGGCTCTGCTCAGTCCCGACCCGCCCGGGGGCTCCGCCGGGAGCGGCTCCGGGCCAGCCCCGGGCGGGTCCCGGCCCCTTGCCCGCCCCCCGCCCCTCCCGTTCCCGCAGCGCCCCCGCACCGGGGGGGAGCCTTTTCCAGCCGGGAATTCCTTACTTGACCATGCTGGGGTAGAACTGCCGGTCCCAGGTGCTGTATAAGGAGTTGGTCACGTAGAGCCGCTTCCCGTCCAGGCTCAGCTGCATCTGGCTGGGGCCGCCGTACACGCGCTTGCACTGGGCACACACGGACTGGGGTCACTGGGGGCACTGGGGGCACTGGGACTGGATCCCAGCAGGGGAAGGGAAGGGAAGGGAAGGGAAGGGGAAAAGCAGGAGAAGGAGCAGATCAGAGCAGGAGCAGAGCAGAGCAAGGGAAGAGCAGGAAGGAGCGGAGCAGGACTAAATGAGAGCAGGAGCAGAGCAGGAGCAGGTCAGAGCAAGAGCAGGAGTAGCTCAGGGACTCATCAGAGCAGGAGCGGATCAGGAACATGTCAGATGCAATCGGCTCGGCTCAGAGCAGCTGAGCGCAGGCTGAGGCGCGGGCGCTGCCAGCCCTGCCAGGCGCTCACCTTGACCACCAGCGGCTCGGGCTGGCACTTGAGCTCCTCGTCCCTGCACACGGTCACGGGGCCCCCTCGCAGGATGCTGCCCCCCACGAACACCTGCAAGGGACGCGGTGGGACACGAGCGTTCCCCGGGCCCGGCCCCGCTGTCCCCGCGCCCCGCTCGGCCCCCCGGGCCAGGGGCTGCCCCTCACCTGCCCCACCAGCCGGGGCTTGCAGTTCCTGCTCAGCTCGTACTGGCGGATGTCCCCGTGCAGCCAATTGCTGACGAACAGGAACCGATCGTCCGGGCTGATGATGAGGTCGGCGATGAAGGCTGCGGGCACACACGGGCTCAGGGCAGCGCCGGGGGAGGGCACGAGGGGTTGGGCTCAAGGATTGGGCTTTGGGGTGAAGCAGGACTTGGGTAAAGCAGGATTTGGGCTCACTCAGACTTTGGGCTCACTCAGACTTTGGGCTCACTCAGACTTTGGGCTCAGGCAGACTTTGGGCTCAGGCAGACTTTGGGCTCAGCCATGATTTAGAGTCAGGCAGACTTTGGGCTCAGGCAGACTTTGGGCTCAGCCATGATTTAGAGTCACGCAGACCTTGGGGTCAGCCAGGCTTTGGGGTCAGCCAGGCTTTGCCCGGCTGCAGACCTCGCGGAGGGAACAGGAATGCCACCCCCGAGGGCACACGGACCTGGCATCTTGGGCATGATCCAGCCCGACACGTCCTTGGGCGGGATGCGGATCACCTCCTCCACTGCCCAGTTGTCTCTCTGCACAGGGACACAGAGCCGCGGCTGAGCCCCCCGGTGCCCCCGATGCCGAGGCGGGGATCCCGATCCCGATGCGGGGCACACCGGGCTCATCCCGGCCCGCCCAGGCTCTGGCTCCGGACCCTCCCTCTCCCCGCTCCTCCCCTTCGTCCTCCCCGCGCTCCGGCCCGGCCGGGTCCCCCCGGCTGCCCCGGGGCCGCTCCCGGCACTCGCCTCGCACGATTTGTAGAAGCGAAAGACGACCCCGCTCAGGGCACAGCCCACGTAGCCCTCGGCGGCGTCGGGGTTGTGCAGGAACCGCACGTTCAGGGGCAGAGAATCCTCGCCCAGGTCGAAGCACTGCGTGAGGCTGCGGCAGGACAAGTTCCACACGTTCAGGCGGCGCCCGAAGACCCCTGCGGGACACGGGGGAAAAGGGTCGCGGGCGAGCAGGGCCAGGGATCCCTCCCCGGAGGGCTCCTGGTGGGGATCGGCAGGGAAAAGACGGGATTTGGGGAGGAGAAACTGGGAAAGGGCGGGATTTGGGGAGCAGCCAGGGAAATGCAGGATTTGGGAGCAGCCGGGACCAGCCCGCCCCCGGTGCAGCCCCTGCCCATCCTCAGCCCGAGCCCGGCGAAGGCGCCGGGGGCACAAATCGGCCTCTGTGGGGGCACCGCCCCCCGGCAGCCCCTGGCTCGGCCCTGGCATTGGTGCCACCCGCGTGTCCCCACCTTTCTTGAAGTCATCGGGGTTCAAGCCGCGCCCGGCCACTTTGGGCACCACCCCGGCCGAGCTGACCAGGACGTTGTGCCGGGGCTGGTACCAGAAGTCGCAGCCGCTCGGGGGAACCTCGCACTCGTTCTCCCAGTTCCCCTTCAGCTCAAAGGTCTCTCCGTCCAGCACCACGAAGCCACCTGGGGCACACGAGGGACGCGGCGATGACAAAGCCGGGCTCCCGCGAGCTTCCCGAGATGGGAAGTTTGGCAGGGAAATGGGAATTCTGGCAGGAGAATTCACCTTTGGCGTTGCCAGCGGGGTCGCCCATGTTGGCGATCAGGACGTCCCCGTTGGGCAGGGGATGGGTGACAGCCAGGTAGCCCTTGTTGCACTTCCAGAACACATCCACGGGCTCGATCGTCTGCAAAAATCAGCACAAAGTTCCGCCTCCGCCTGCTCGCCGCCTTTCCCGGCATCGCAGAATCCTCTGGGGCCGGGAAAGACCCCCAGGATGGTCCAGCCCAGCCTCTGGACACTCCCTGGCAGAGCCCCTTCCTCTCCTCCCTCCATCCCTCTCTCCATCCCTCCCCGTGCCCCCCCGGTGTCCCCCCTCCCCGCCGCTGCCCGGGGCTGCCCCCGGCCGTACCTTGCAGATCCGGGGCGCCCGGCACTGGGAGCCCACATCCACCACGTAGATGCGGGAGGAGATGAGGCAGGGCAGGACCAGCTTGGTCCTTTTGGCCGCGGCGCCGCTCTCGAAGCAGCCGCAGGCGGGGCCCCAGCCCGCGCAGTGCAGCTCGTCCTTGAGGTTGGGCATGGGCAGCCGGTGGATCACCTGGGCACAGCCGGGGGAAATTGGGGAATGCCCCGCCGGGAGCGGCCCCGGCCTCGGGGCGTCCCTGCGCAGGGGCTGCGAACGGCCGGGAGCGGCCGGCGAGGAGAATTCTGCTCGCGGGGAATGAGGGACGTGCAGCTGCCCGCCGGCATTGCTCAGCGTTCCCACCGAAATTCGGGGAGTTGTGGCTGCGCAGAGCTGCTGTTCGTCCTCTGGGCCGGGCTGGGGCTTTGCTCTGCCGAGTCCTGCCGAGGATGGAGCTTAAAGCGCGTTTAAAATGCTCCAAAGCCTCTTTTGGCTTCCGAGAGCCTTTGATTCCAAGGGGGATTTTTGAATGTGCTGGGAGTTGGGAAGGGAGTCGGAGGCAGCGCACGGAGCTGGGGGTGATCCAAGCACGATCTGGCGGGGGGGGGAGCGGGAATGGCGCAGGGAAGGGGAGGATTCCCGGCAGGAAAAATCCCGGAGCGCTGCAGAGCCAGCGGGGCAGCAGGAAGGAGCGGAGCCCTGACGGCGAAACTCCCAAAACTTCCCCAGGTGGCTCCGGACGGGACAGGGCCGGGACGGGGGACAAGAGCCAGCCCAGGCTGGGGGGACACAAAGCTGCCCCGAGCCCAGAAGGGGCCGGGCAGGAGCGGAGGGGACACGGGACAAGCGGGTTTTCCCAGGAAAAAAGAGTCCGAAGGCCGCCCCCGGAGGCCTCGGGAAGCAGAGCCCCCGCAGCGATCCTTCCCCCCAGGAAGCCCAGCAGGAGGCAGCGGGTACCTGGCCGTAGTGGGGGGAGCGGGGGTTGAGGTCCACGGTGGCCAGGAAATCGGGTTGGTCGATGCAGGTGGACCTGTAGGTGCAGGTCACGTAGGCGACCTCCTCCCTCGGGGCTGGGGACACAAAAGCGGGCTCAAACCGCGCCGGGAACCCCCAGCAAGGGCAGGAGAAGCTCCGGGCAACTCTCAGAAACGCCCGAAATGATTTCCAGGATGCTGCGAGCTCCTCCCGTTGCCCCGTCCTGCCCCGGGGCCGTTCCTGCCCCGGGAACAGCCGAGGGGAACCTCCCGGAGTTCTCCCGCTGGGCAAGCGGCTCAGCACGAACACCGAGCTCGGGGGATCCCAAAGAGCCCAAATTCCCCCGTGCCAGCCCCGTGCCAGCCCCATTCCCAGCACTCGCCTTTCAGCACGTCGGGGCACGAGGGGTACTCGTAGCACGGAGCTCTGCATCTGTCTGGGGAGACGAGGGGACACCGTGAGCCCCGGCCCGGCGCCGCGGCTCCGGGCTCCCGGCGCAGAGGGTCCCTCCCGCCCCGCGCACCGGGGCCGCCCCAGCCCTCCCCGGGACCCAGCGGGAGCGCTCGGGGCGGCGCCGGCACCTCCCGGCTCCAGGAGGGGACCCCGGGGACAGCCCGGAGCCGAGCCCTGCCCGGGGCCTCGGAGCCCCTCGGGGACCCCTCCCCACCGCGGGGATGGGACAGAGCAGGGACGGGATGGCGACAGAGCTGCCTCCGAGACCGAGACCGGGACGGGGACAGAGCTGTCACCCTGAGCCGGGACAGGATGGGGACTCAGCTGTCACCCTGAGCCGGGACGGGAGGGAAGGTCCAGCAGGGAAAGTCCCCCTGGACCCCGGGCCCCCTGGAGCAGGGAAGGGCCCCTGAGCCCCGCAGGAGCTCCCCAGGGCCCAGCAGAGCCTCGGGACCAGCGGCACCGCGGCCAAAGCTCGGCCCCAGCTCCCCCCTCCTGCCCAGCTGTGGACAAAGCCAGCTGTGCCCAGCTGTGCCCGGGCCGGGGCTGCGGGCCCGGAGCTGCGGGGGGAGGCTCCGAGGCTCCCTTACCCATGGCTGGAGCTTTGGCGGTGCCCGGTGGTGGCGGCCGAGGAGCTGGAGCTGGAGGGGCAGCTGCTGTCTCCGGGCTGCAGCGGCTGTGCTGTGCCCAGGCTGCTCCCGGCGGGCCTTTTATCCCGGGAAAAGGGTGGGGGGAGCGGGGCCAAGCCCAGGGAGGGGCTGCCCAGCGCTTGGGAGGTGCCAGCCCGGCGCTGCGGCTTCTTTCCGCCTCCCCGCCGCCAATCTGGGGCCAAATCTGCTGCTCCCTGCAGCTCCCAAACCCTCAAACACCGCCGGCCCTATCTGATCCCGGCCTCGCTCCCCGTGGAACGGCTGCTCCAGCCTCCCATCCGGCCCCATCCAACCCAGCCCCGTGCCCAGAGCATTCCCAAAGCCCGGCCGGAGCCTCGGCCCCACCAGCGGCTCCCGGGGCTTGCAGGGGCCGAGCCCACGGAGGCACCAAAGGCTCCTCTGGGATCCGGATCCCGGCAGGAGGCACGGCCCGA
>NW_024580987.1:38143-43815 GCF_017639235.1 Corvus kubaryi
CCGGCAGGAGGCACGGCCCGATCCCAGGCATCACCCAAAGGCTCCTCAGGATCCTGGGGGGCCCAGCAGGGCCCGGCAGCGCAGCCTCTGCCCAGGGACAGGAGTTTGGGAGCTCAGGGACAGCGGGATGGGCTTGGGGAGTGAGCGGATCCCAGGAACTGGGAAAATCCCAGGGGACAACGCGGACCCTCAGGAAATCCACCCGGAGCCCTCCTGAGGCAGCAGCAGCAGCCGGGCCAGGACACGGGGCGGCCTCGCAGGGTGGCACCTCCGGGCGGGGACGTGGGGCCAGCTGGGCAAAAGTGGGATTTGGGGAGCTCCGCACTGGGAATTGGGGCTGGAAGAGTCACTGGGGACTGTCCCCAACCCCTTGGGCCAGGAACGGTCACTGATCACTGTCCCCAACCCCCTGGGCCGTGCCCAGCCCCCGCCCCGGGTGGCACCAGCAGCACAAAAGTGGCACCAGCCGGCGTGGATTTCACCCGAACTGGGCTGAGGTGGCCCCAAAACAGCCCCGGCAAGAGCAGAGATCCCGACGCGGGCCCCGAGGGCTCGCAGCAGGGTCCCCTCCCGGGGCCACCACCGGCCTGGCCGCCAGCAGTGCCACAGGAAGGGACACTCAGCCCCCTGGAATGCGGCTCCCGGCTCTGGGAAGAGCTGCTCGGGCAGTGGGGAGGGCACAGGGACAGGGAATTGCTGTGCCAGGAATGCGGGGACACCGCGGAGGGCCCGGAAGGAGCCCGGGGATGTCCCCGGCAGCGGGGACAGCTCAGCCCCGCCGGCCACGGCTGCCCTTGAGGCTCCTCTGGCTCCGGGACAGCGCCGGGCACCGGGCGCGGGGGCACAGGGCAGCGGCCAGCGCCTCCCGGGCCTTCTGTGCACGTCGGGAGCAGCAGAGTTGGGGAAACTGATGGGATTTGGGGTGGGAAAGCACAACAAAGGCACTTCCAGGGCAGGGACAGCAGCACAGGGATCGGCACCGAGCCCAGCCAGAGCCTTCCCTGCCACCAGGGGAGGCCCAGCGGTGCCCACCCACGGTCAGCCAGGGCCACTCCGAGGCAGGAAGGGGTTAAACAGAATCCTGGGTGAGAGCGGAAATCGCGGAAAAAGCGGCTCCGAGGCTGACGCGATGAAAGAAGCCGAGATTTAGGCAAAAGCAGCGCCGCGGGAAGGAATTTGTCCCTCACTTCGCCGGGATGGAGGCACCGCGGGAGCCTTCCCGTGGCTGCGGGATGGAGCTCGGGATCCGCCCGGGATCGGGAAGATCCCGGCACAGGAACGGCTCCGGGGTGTCGGGAACAGCCCAAAGGAGCGGGGACAGCCAAGGACCCCCGGAGCCGCCGTGGCTGCCCCGTCCCTGGCGGGTCCCGGGCCGGGCGGGGCTCGCAGCCCTCCCCGCATGCCCGCGGCTCCTTCCCCTGGCGCTGCACACCCGCTCATTAGCGAGATCATTAGCCCGCCCCTCATTAGCGAGCCGCGCTGCTCCCGGTGGCTTCCCGTGGTGACGTCCCTGGGTCCCTCCCTGTCCCCGCTCGGCTGTCGCGTGTCCCGATGGCGCTGATAAGAGCGAGATAAGCGCCGGCTCAGCACAGCCCGCCGCTGCTCCCGCGGCCTCAGCACGAGCCCCAGGACCCTCCGGCCACTGCCCCCGCCCCGCCGGCCACTCCTGCCCTGTCCCCACCGGCTCCTCCGGCCCCCAGCGGCAAGGACGCGCCGCAGGTTTGGCCGTGGCCGAGCCCGGCCGCTGCGGGGAGGCGCGGATCGGGACGAGACCGCGGCTCTCCCGGACCTTGGAGAGTCCCCGGGGCTCGCGAGTGCCCGGCGGGAGCTCCCCGGCTCCGGGAGCAGCTCCAGCCTCCCGCAGCTCTCCGGGAAGGCTTTGGCTTCCCCCGAACCCTGCCCCGAGCCCCTGGAGCTGCCCCGGCGGGTCCGGGGCTGCTTCATCATTTCCCGTTCCTAAATCCCCTTCCCTGCGCTCTTGTCCCGCTCTCCATCCTCTTCCCAGTCTTGTCCGCATCCCGACAGCTCAGCCGGGCACTGAGCACCGGGAGAGTTCGGAAAAACGTTTAAATTCATGGGGTGAGCCCCAAATCCCACTGGTCATCCCTTCCCGGACTGCTGCGGGGCTGGAATTCCATCCAGGAGCTGCTTCCGCGGGTGTGTGGAGGATTCCCAGCTCTCCCCTCAGCCGTGGGCATGAAACAGGGAGAAGCCTTGAGCTTGAATTCCCTTCCAAGCCAAGAATTCCCTGATTTTCTGATGATTCGGTGGGAAAGGGGTGATTTTTGGGAGCCGGCTGATGCATGAGCTCTCCTGAAAACGTGACGAGAACTGCGGAATTCCACCGCCAGTGGAAGGCTGGTGACAATGGATGAGCTCCGGAGTTTGTTCCCCGCTCCACCACCAAAAAGAAAATCAGGAAAAAATTAAACTCGGGAGAACCAGCGAATTCCTTTTCCTCGGTGACACTTCCCCAAAAATCGGGAGGGCTCTGTCCCAGCCCGGAGCGGGGACGCTGATCCTGCAGGTCGGGCTGGGAACGGGATGGAGGGAGGAGATTTGTCCCTGTCCTTGCCGAGGGGGACACGCGGGGAGCTCAACGCTCAAACCCCGAATTCCCTCGGGATCGGGATTGTGCCAGGGAACACCCGACTCCCTAAACAAACAGGAAAAGCCGGCGAGGGGCCGCTGCCCTGGACCGGAACCCAAAATTCCCGACACTTTGAAGCTTTTCAGGCGTTCAGCCCTGGGGAGCCGACAAAGCCGGAGATAATTCCAGGGCGTCGCTCGCTCCTCTGGATCTGCTTGGAATGAGGGACCCGAAAGGCTCAGGGTGGCCTTTCCTCCGTCCACGGGGCAGGAATGTCCAGCTCCAGAGGCTCCCTAGGGATGGGAGGGTCAGATCCCGGCTCGGCGGTTGCGGGAGGGGATGAATCCGCTCCAAATCGGGGAGATAAACGGGATCTGCAGTGTCAGGAGCGGGAGAAATCTGATTTTCCGCGCATCATGGGAAGTGGGGATGAGCAGAAGCCGGGAAACTTCCCAAACCGGGCTGGGGGGACGCTGGTCCCGCTTCTGGTCATGGAAAAGCCGCAGGTGAGCACAGGGAGAACCAGCCGAGCTCACCTAGGCACAGGGAGGAGCAGGAAATAATCGCAGCTCAGCTCGGCTCTTATCAGCAGCTTTACCTTCTCAGCCGCAGCTTTATCTCCTCCCGGCCAGGCTGCAGCAGGGAAATTTCGAGCTCTCCCAAAGGGTTTTTTTCCTGTGGTTTTTGTAGGATTTGCTCATTTTGAGGAGTTTCGGAGCCGGGTTTAACGTTTGGAAATTGCGCTGAGTGTTAATGGGACCTTTCAGAGAATTCCAGGATTACTGAGGTTGGAAAATCCCTCCAAGACCACCGAGTCCAAGCTGTGCCCGATTCCCCCAGGTCACCCAGAACAATGTCCAGCAATCCCTCAGGGGGAAACCTTCAGGGATGGCCACTCCCCGGGCAGCCCCTTCCAAGGCCTGGCCGCCCTTTCCAGGAGGGATTTTCCCAAATATCCGCCCTGAGCCTCCCCTGACACAGCTCGAGGCCGTTCCCTCTTGTCCTGGCCCCGTTCCCAGGGAGCAGAACTTGATCCCGTTTATTTCTTCCCATGAGGATGCCCCGGTAACTTCCTGGGAAGAGGATGGAGAGCGGGACAAGAGCGCAGGGAAGGGGATTTAGGAACGGGAAATGATGAAGCAGCCCCGGACCCGCCGGGGCAGCTCCAGGGGCTCGGGGCAGGGTTCGGGGGAAGCCAAAGCCTTCCCGGAGAGCTGCGGGAGGCTGGAGCTGCTCCCGGAGCCGGGGAGCTCCCGCCGGGCACTCGCGAGCCCCGGGGACTCTCCAAGGTCCGGGAGAGCCGCGGTCTCGTCCCGATCCGCGCCTCCCCGCAGCGGCCGGGCTCGGCCACGGCCAAACCTGCGGCGCGTCCTTGCCGCTGGGGGCCGGAGGAGCCGGTGGGGACAGGGCAGGAGTGGCCGGCGGGGCGGGGGCAGTGGCCGGAGGGTCCTGGGGCTCGTGCTGAGGCCGCGGGAGCAGCGGCGGGCTGTGCTGAGCCGGCGCTTATCTCGCTCTTATCAGCGCCATCGGGACACGCGACAGCCGAGCGGGGACAGGGAGGGACCCAGGGACGTCACCACGGGAAGCCACCGGGAGCAGCGCGGCTCGCTAATGAGGGGCGGGCTAATGATCTCGCTAATGAGCGGGTGTGCAGCGCCAGGGGAAGGAGCCGCGGGCATGCGGGGAGGGCTGCGAGCCCCGCCCGGCCCGGGACCCGCCAGGGACGGGGCAGCCACGGCGGCTCCGGGGGTCCTTGGCTGTCCCCGCTCCTTTGGGCTGTTCCCGACACCCCGGAGCCGTTCCTGTGCCGGGATCTTCCCGATCCCGGGCGGATCCCGAGCTCCATCCCGCAGCCACGGGAAGGCTCCCGCGGTGCCTCCATCCCGGCGAAGTGAGGGACAAATTCCTTCCCGCGGCGCTGCTTTTGCCTAAATCTCGGCTTCTTTCATCGCGTCAGCCTCGGAGCCGCTTTTTCCGCGATTTCCGCTCTCACCCAGGATTCTGTTTAACCCCTTCCTGCCTCGGAGTGGCCCTGGCTGACCGTGGGTGGGCACCGCTGGGCCTCCCCTGGTGGCAGGGAAGGCTCTGGCTGGGCTCGGTGCCGATCCCTGTGCTGCTGTCCCTGCCCTGGAAGTGCCTTTGTTGTGCTTTCCCACCCCAAATCCCATCAGTTTCCCCAACTCTGCTGCTCCCGACGTGCACAGAAGGCCCGGGAGGCGCTGGCCGCTGCCCTGTGCCCCCGCGCCCGGTGCCCGGCGCTGTCCCGGAGCCAGAGGAGCCTCAAGGGCAGCCGTGGCCGGCGGGGCTGAGCTGTCCCCGCTGCCGGGGACATCCCCGGGCTCCTTCCGGGCCCTCCGCGGTGTCCCCGCATTCCTGGCACAGCAATTCCCTGTCCCTGTGCCCTCCCCACTGCCCGAGCAGCTCTTCCCAGAGCCGGGAGCCGCATTCCAGGGGGCTGAGTGTCCCTTCCTGTGGCACTGCTGGCGGCCAGGCCGGTGGTGGCCCCGGGAGGGGACCCTGCTGCGAGCCCTCGGGGCCCGCGTCGGGATCTCTGCTCTTGCCGGGGCTGTTTTGGGGCCACCTCAGCCCAGTTCGGGTGAAATCCACGCCGGCTGGTGCCACTTTTGTGCTGCTGGTGCCACCCGGGGCGGGGGCTGGGCACGGCCCAGGGGGTTGGGGACAGTGATCAGTGACCGTTCCTGGCCCAAGGGGTTGGGGACAGTCCCCAGTGACTCTTCCAGCCCCAATTCCCAGTGCGGAGCTCCCCAAATCCCACTTTTGCCCAGCTGGCCCCACGTCCCCGCCCGGAGGTGCCACCCTGCGAGGCCGCCCCGTGTCCTGGCCCGGCTGCTGCTGCTGCCTCAGGAGGGCTCCGGGTGGATTTCCTGAGGGTCCGCGTTGTCCCCTGGGATTTTCCCAGTTCCTGGGATCCGCTCACTCCCCAAGCCCATCCCGCTGTCCCTGAGCTCCCAAACTCCTGTCCCTGGGCAGAGGCTGCGCTGCCGGGCCCTGCTGGGCCCCCCAGGATCCTGAGGAGCCTTTGGGTGATGCCTGGGATCGGGCCGTGCCTCCTGCCGGGATC
>NW_024580987.1:43825-57723 GCF_017639235.1 Corvus kubaryi
TCGGGCCGTGCCTCCTGCCGGGATCCGGATCCCAGAGGAGCCTTTGGTGCCTCCGTGGGCTCGGCCCCTGCAAGCCCCGGGAGCCGCTGGTGGGGCCGAGGCTCCGGCCGGGCTTTGGGAATGCTCTGGGCACGGGGCTGGGTTGGATGGGGCCGGATGGGAGGCTGGAGCAGCCGTTCCACGGGGAGCGAGGCCGGGATCAGATAGGGCCGGCGGTGTTTGAGGGTTTGGGAGCTGCAGGGAGCAGCAGATTTGGCCCCAGATTGGCGGCGGGGAGGCGGAAAGAAGCCGCAGCGCCGGGCTGGCACCTCCCAAGCGCTGGGCAGCCCCTCCCTGGGCTTGGCCCCGCTCCCCCCACCCTTTTCCCGGGATAAAAGGCCCGCCGGGAGCAGCCTGGGCACAGCACAGCCGCTGCAGCCCGGAGACAGCAGCTGCCCCTCCAGCTCCAGCTCCTCGGCCGCCACCACCGGGCACCGCCAAAGCTCCAGCCATGGGTAAGGGAGCCTCGGAGCCTCCCCCCGCAGCTCCGGGCCCGCAGCCCCGGCCCGGGCACAGCTGGGCACAGCTGGCTTTGTCCACAGCTGGGCAGGAGGGGGGAGCTGGGGCCGAGCTTTGGCCGCGGTGCCGCTGGTCCCGAGGCTCTGCTGGGCCCTGGGGAGCTCCTGCGGGGCTCAGGGGCCCTTCCCTGCTCCAGGGGGCCCGGGGTCCAGGGGGACTTTCCCTGCTGGACCTTCCCTCCCGTCCCGGCTCAGGGTGACAGCTGAGTCCCCATCCTGTCCCGGCTCAGGGTGACAGCTCTGTCCCCGTCCCGGTCTCGGTCTCGGAGGCAGCTCTGTCGCCATCCCGTCCCTGCTCTGTCCCATCCCCGCGGTGGGGAGGGGTCCCCGAGGGGCTCCGAGGCCCCGGGCAGGGCTCGGCTCCGGGCTGTCCCCGGGGTCCCCTCCTGGAGCCGGGAGGTGCCGGCGCCGCCCCGAGCGCTCCCGCTGGGTCCCGGGGAGGGCTGGGGCGGCCCCGGTGCGCGGGGCGGGAGGGACCCTCTGCGCCGGGAGCCCGGAGCCGCGGCGCCGGGCCGGGGCTCACGGTGTCCCCTCGTCTCCCCAGACAGATGCAGAGCTCCGTGCTACGAGTACCCCTCGTGCCCCGACGTGCTGAAAGGCGAGTGCTGGGAATGGGGCTGGCACGGGGCTGGCACGGGGGAATTTGGGCTCTTTGGGATCCCCCGAGCTCGGTGTTCGTGCTGAGCCGCTTGCCCAGCGGGAGAACTCCGGGAGGTTCCCCTCGGCTGTTCCCGGGGCAGGAACGGCCCCGGGGCAGGACGGGGCAACGGGAGGAGCTCGCAGCATCCTGGAAATCATTTCGGGCGTTTCTGAGAGTTGCCCGGAGCTTCTCCTGCCCTTGCTGGGGGTTCCCGGCGCGGTTTGAGCCCGCTTTTGTGTCCCCAGCCCCGAGGGAGGAGGTCGCCTACGTGACCTGCACCTACAGGTCCACCTGCATCGACCAACCCGATTTCCTGGCCACCGTGGACCTCAACCCCCGCTCCCCCCACTACGGCCAGGTACCCGCTGCCTCCTGCTGGGCTTCCTGGGGGGAAGGATCGCTGCGGGGGCTCTGCTTCCCGAGGCCTCCGGGGGCGGCCTTCGGACTCTTTTTTCCTGGGAAAACCCGCTTGTCCCGTGTCCCCTCCGCTCCTGCCCGGCCCCTTCTGGGCTCGGGGCAGCTTTGTGTCCCCCCAGCCTGGGCTGGCTCTTGTCCCCCGTCCCGGCCCTGTCCCGTCCGGAGCCACCTGGGGAAGTTTTGGGAGTTTCGCCGTCAGGGCTCCGCTCCTTCCTGCTGCCCCGCTGGCTCTGCAGCGCTCCGGGATTTTTCCTGCCGGGAATCCTCCCCTTCCCTGCGCCATTCCCGCTCCCCCCCCGCCAGATCGTGCTTGGATCACCCCCAGCTCCGTGCGCTGCCTCCGACTCCCTTCCCAACTCCCAGCACATTCAAAAATCCCCCTTGGAATCAAAGGCTCTCGGAAGCCAAAAGAGGCTTTGGAGCATTTTAAACGCGCTTTAAGCTCCATCCTCGGCAGGACTCGGCAGAGCAAAGCCCCAGCCCGGCCCAGAGGACGAACAGCAGCTCTGCGCAGCCACAACTCCCCGAATTTCGGTGGGAACGCTGAGCAATGCCGGCGGGCAGCTGCACGTCCCTCATTCCCCGCGAGCAGAATTCTCCTCGCCGGCCGCTCCCGGCCGTTCGCAGCCCCTGCGCAGGGACGCCCCGAGGCCGGGGCCGCTCCCGGCGGGGCATTCCCCAATTTCCCCCGGCTGTGCCCAGGTGATCCACCGGCTGCCCATGCCCAACCTCAAGGACGAGCTGCACTGCGCGGGCTGGGGCCCCGCCTGCGGCTGCTTCGAGAGCGGCGCCGCGGCCAAAAGGACCAAGCTGGTCCTGCCCTGCCTCATCTCCTCCCGCATCTACGTGGTGGATGTGGGCTCCCAGTGCCGGGCGCCCCGGATCTGCAAGGTACGGCCGGGGGCAGCCCCGGGCAGCGGCGGGGAGGGGGGACACCGGGGGGGCACGGGGAGGGATGGAGAGAGGGATGGAGGGAGGAGAGGAAGGGGCTCTGCCAGGGAGTGTCCAGAGGCTGGGCTGGACCATCCTGGGGGTCTTTCCCGGCCCCAGAGGATTCTGCGATGCCGGGAAAGGCGGCGAGCAGGCGGAGGCGGAACTTTGTGCTGATTTTTGCAGACGATCGAGCCCGTGGATGTGTTCTGGAAGTGCAACAAGGGCTACCTGGCTGTCACCCATCCCCTGCCCAACGGGGACGTCCTGATCGCCAACATGGGCGACCCCGCTGGCAACGCCAAAGGTGAATTCTCCTGCCAGAATTCCCATTTCCCTGCCAAACTTCCCATCTCGGGAAGCTCGCGGGAGCCCGGCTTTGTCATCGCCGCGTCCCTCGTGTGCCCCAGGTGGCTTCGTGGTGCTGGACGGAGAGACCTTTGAGCTGAAGGGGAACTGGGAGAACGAGTGCGAGGTTCCCCCGAGCGGCTGCGACTTCTGGTACCAGCCCCGGCACAACGTCCTGGTCAGCTCGGCCGGGGTGGTGCCCAAAGTGGCCGGGCGCGGCTTGAACCCCGATGACTTCAAGAAAGGTGGGGACACGCGGGTGGCACCAATGCCAGGGCCGAGCCAGGGGCTGCCGGGGGGCGGTGCCCCCACAGAGGCCGATTTGTGCCCCCGGCGCCTTCGCCGGGCTCGGGCTGAGGATGGGCAGGGGCTGCACCGGGGGCGGGCTGGTCCCGGCTGCTCCCAAATCCTGCATTTCCCTGGCTGCTCCCCAAATCCCGCCCTTTCCCAGTTTCTCCTCCCCAAATCCCGTCTTTTCCCTGCCGATCCCCACCAGGAGCCCTCCGGGGAGGGATCCCTGGCCCTGCTCGCCCGCGACCCTTTTCCCCCGTGTCCCGCAGGGGTCTTCGGGCGCCGCCTGAACGTGTGGAACTTGTCCTGCCGCAGCCTCACGCAGTGCTTCGACCTGGGCGAGGATTCTCTGCCCCTGAACGTGCGGTTCCTGCACAACCCCGACGCCGCCGAGGGCTACGTGGGCTGTGCCCTGAGCGGGGTCGTCTTTCGCTTCTACAAATCGTGCGAGGCGAGTGCCGGGAGCGGCCCCGGGGCAGCCGGGGGGACCCGGCCGGGCCGGAGCGCGGGGAGGACGAAGGGGAGGAGCGGGGAGAGGGAGGGTCCGGAGCCAGAGCCTGGGCGGGCCGGGATGAGCCCGGTGTGCCCCGCATCGGGATCGGGATCCCCGCCTCGGCATCGGGGGCACCGGGGGGCTCAGCCGCGGCTCTGTGTCCCTGTGCAGAGAGACAACTGGGCAGTGGAGGAGGTGATCCGCATCCCGCCCAAGGACGTGTCGGGCTGGATCATGCCCAAGATGCCAGGTCCGTGTGCCCTCGGGGGTGGCATTCCTGTTCCCTCCGCGAGGTCTGCAGCCGGGCAAAGCCTGGCTGACCCCAAAGCCTGGCTGACCCCAAGGTCTGCGTGACTCTAAATCATGGCTGAGCCCAAAGTCTGCCTGAGCCCAAAGTCTGCCTGAGCCCAAAGTCTGAGTGAGCCCAAAGTCTGAGTGAGCCCAAAGTCTGAGTGAGCCCAAATCCTGCTTTACCCAAGTCCTGCTTCACCCCAAAGCCCAATCCTTGAGCCCAACCCCTCGTGCCCTCCCCCGGCGCTGCCCTGAGCCCGTGTGTGCCCGCAGCCTTCATCGCCGACCTCATCATCAGCCCGGACGATCGGTTCCTGTTCGTCAGCAATTGGCTGCACGGGGACATCCGCCAGTACGAGCTGAGCAGGAACTGCAAGCCCCGGCTGGTGGGGCAGGTGAGGGGCAGCCCCTGGCCCGGGGGGCCGAGCGGGGCGCGGGGACAGCGGGGCCGGGCCCGGGGAACGCTCGTGTCCCACCGCGTCCCTTGCAGGTGTTCGTGGGGGGCAGCATCCTGCGAGGGGGCCCCGTGACCGTGTGCAGGGACGAGGAGCTCAAGTGCCAGCCCGAGCCGCTGGTGGTCAAGGTGAGCGCCTGGCAGGGCTGGCAGCGCCCGCGCCTCAGCCTGCGCTCAGCTGCTCTGAGCCGAGCCGATTGCATCTGACATGTTCCTGATCCGCTCCTGCTCTGATGAGTCCCTGAGCTACTCCTGCTCTTGCTCTGACCTGCTCCTGCTCTGCTCCTGCTCTCATTTAGTCCTGCTCCGCTCCTTCCTGCTCTTCCCTTGCTCTGCTCTGCTCCTGCTCTGATCTGCTCCTTCTCCTGCTTTTCCCCTTCCCTTCCCTTCCCTTCCCTTCCCCTGCTGGGATCCAGTCCCAGTGCCCCCAGTGCCCCCAGTGACCCCAGTCCGTGTGTGCCCAGTGCAAGCGCGTGTACGGCGGCCCCAGCCAGATGCAGCTGAGCCTGGACGGGAAGCGGCTCTACGTGACCAACTCCTTATACAGCACCTGGGACCGGCAGTTCTACCCCAGCATGGTCAAGTAAGGAATTCCCGGCTGGAAAAGGCTCCCCCCCGGTGCGGGGGCGCTGCGGGAACGGGAGGGGCGGGGGGCGGGCAAGGGGCCGGGACCCGCCCGGGGCTGGCCCGGAGCCGCTCCCGGCGGAGCCCCCGGGCGGGTCGGGACTGAGCAGAGCCAGGGATGAGCCCCGGCCCGAGGGGATCCAGTCGTGGCACATCCTGTCCTCATCATCCAGAGGGAATTCGGGAGCAAAAGTGAGCCCGAGCCCGTCCTGGCCCATCCTGCCCAGGGATTCGCTCGCTCCCGGAGGGGATTCGGGAGCCAAAGCCGGCCCCGCTGCCATCCCCTTCTCCCGGGGCTGGCAAATCCTCTCCCGGGCTCCGCAGCGGCTCCGGGCGGGCTCCGTGGCGCAGCCCGGGGGTCGCTGTCGCCACGAGCCCCCGCTGTCCCCACGCAGGGAGGGCTCGGTGATGCTGCAGCTCGACGTGGACACGGACAAGGGCGGCCTGGCCGTGAACAAGAACTTCCTGGTGGATTTCGGCAAGGAGCCGCACGGGCCGTGCCTGGCGCACGAGATTCGCTTCGCCGGCGGCGATTCCAAGTCCGAGATCCTGCCCTAGGGATCCCGGGAAGCGCCCGCCGCCCCCTCCCCCTGCGGTGCTGCCCTTGGGGTCCCGGCGGGTGATGGGTGTGGGGTCCCCTCGGGTGTTGGGTGTGGGGTCCCCTCGGGTGATTCCGGCCTTTGGGGTCCCCGTTCCCGCTGGAATCTCGATCCCGCTCCGGGCAAAGCAGCGCCGGGACCCGCGGCTGTCCCTGGGATGTCCCCGCGATGTCCCCGCGATGTCCCCGGGCTCTTCCCGGGATCCGGAACTTCGGCAGCCTCGGCAGCAGCGAGGGAAGCGCCCGGCCCGGCTCGGTCCCTGTCCCGGGACATTCCCTGCAGCGCTCCCGGCTCCCATCCCGTGCCCGGCCCGGCTCGGTCCCTGTCCCGGGACATTCCCTGCAGCGCTCCCGGCGCTTTCCCGGCAATCCCGAGCCCTTCCCGACGCTGCTCCGCCCCGGCCCTGCTTTAGCCTGGAATAAATAAAGTTGTTCCCCGCATCAGCCGCAGCTTCCCGAGTCTCATTCCCAACTCATCCCGGGGGAAACAAATCCCGCCAGGGGCTGAGGGTGGGAGCGGGGCTGGGAAAATCCCCGGGATGGGGCACGGGGTGTGCAGGGATTGCTGGAAGTTTCTGGGACAAATTCCCTTTGCTGGTTCTTCGCTGGTGGGTTTTCTTCCAGGTGTGGATTTTATCCCAATTTTATCCCTATTTTTATTCCCATTTTATCTCTATTTTATCCATGTTTTATCCCCATTTTATGTCTACTTTATCCCTATTTTTTCTCTATTTTATCCCTCTTTTATTCCCATTTTATCCATATTTTATCCCTATTTTTTCTCTATTTTTTCCTGTTGTTTCTCTGTTTTATCCCTATTCTATCCCCTTTTCCCTAATTTCCCTATTTTATCTCTATACAGCAAAAAAGATGGGAAAAAGGTTGGGAAATGACACCAGGTGCCTTATCCAATGGAAAACTCGCAGTTTTAGTGGAAATACAACCAAAAAAGTTGGAAAAATGTTGGAAAATGATATTTTTTGGAATCAAAAAAATGCCAAAAATTCCCAAAAGCCTATAAAAATGGGATTTCAGCTCTGGAAGGAGAATTTTATTTGGGGTTTTGATCTTTGAGGAGTGCAGAAGGAGACGAGTTTTAAGAGAAGCTGCTCTGGAATCAGAATTTTGGGAGCGGATGAAGCTCCAGGCATCCCAAAATCCCTGGGAAAAGGGAAGTGGAGGGAAAAGAAGGGGGGAAAAAGGGTAAAAAATGGGATAAATCCCGAATTTCCTGGGATCAGAGCCAGATGTCGGAGGTGCAGTCCCCCCCCGGGTAGCGCATCTCGTGCGCCAGGACGGGGCCCCCCGGCTCCTTCCCGAAATCCACCAGGAATTTGGGATTCACTGCCAGTCCCCCCTTCTCCGTGTCCACGTCCAGCTGCAGCAGCACGGAGCCCTCCCTGGGAACAGATGGGAAAAGGGTTGGGAAGGGGTTTGGGAAAAGAGGGAATGGGAAAAGAGGGAATGGGAAAAGGGTTTGGGGCCAGGAAAAGACTTGGCTGATGCTAATAAACTACTAATCAATTACTAATCCATTACTAATCCATTACTAATCCATTACTAATCCATTACTGACCAATAAATAATCAATAAGTAATCAATAAGTAATCAATAAGTAATCAATAAGTAATCAATAAGTCCCTGACCTGATGAGCTCGGGGTAGAACTGCCGGTCCCAGGCGCTGAACAGGGACGTGCTCACGTAGAGCCTCCTCCCGTCCAGGCTCAGCTGCAGCATCTGCGGACCCCCGGGAATCTTCTTTCCCTAAAATTTTGGGAAAAGATTCCAAAATCCCGGATTCCGGAGCGGCAAATCCGTATTTTTAGGGAGGAAATGGATTTTTTGGGGGGGGGGGAATTTTTGCCTCAGAATGGGAGGCCTGAAGTCGTTGGAGATGAGTCAGGAAAAAAAGGATGAAGGATTTGGAATTTTCTGGAATTTTTTTACAGGATTGTGGGATTAAGGTTGGAAAAGCCCTCCAGGAATCATCAAGTCCAAGTGTTTTCCCCAATTTTTGGCAGGAATTCCCTTTCCTGCTTCTTGTTTTTGCCTCCTTTTTGTGGCACTCCCCAAGTGCCACATCCAGAGATTCTCCAAGGAATTCCAGGGATGGAAATGCCAACATTTCCTTGCCCTGGGGGTGTCCAAGGGATTTTTTTATCCCCAGCCCAAAATTTTCCATGGAAAAAGCCATCAGTTAATGGTTGAACTGGGAGAGCCGGGAGGTTTTTCCCAACTTTACTAATTCCGCTATTTCTTTCCGAGGGAAAATTCGGATTTTAGGGATGAACCCATCCCTCAGGAAGGAAAATCCAGGCAGGAACAACCTCGGCCGGGGTTTTTGACATCAGAAATCTCCGAAATGAGGGAAGAATTTGGGAAAAATTCGGGAAAACTCACCTGGATCACGCAAGGCTCTGGCTGATCCTGCAATTCCCGATCTTCCAGCACAGTCACCGCTCCCCCTTTGGAGATGCTGCCTCCCAGAAAAACCTGGAAAACGATCAAATTCCATGGGAAAAACCAAAATGAATCCAAATTTAATCGTTAAAAAAAGGAGGGAATGAGCTTGGAGTTGGATTTTTGGGAGTGTTTTCCCGTTTTTCCTCACCTGCCCCACCAGCCTGGGATTTTTGGGATCGGAGATGTCGTACTGCCGGACATCCCCGTGGATCCAGTTGCTGAAGTACAGGAATCTGTCATCCAGGGAGATCAGGATGTCCGTGATCAGACCTTCCCGGGGGAATTCCAGAGGGAAATCAAGGAATGGGAGGGACCAGAGACACCCCAAACCCCAAAATTCCCATTTGGAAGCATCAAAAAAAGGGGTTGGAAAAGTTGGGAGAAACAAAATTGACCTTGGGATCATTCCAGGGTTCTCCAGCATTCCCAGAATTCCTGAGCACATCCAGCCCCACATTCCAAGGATTTTCCTGGAAAATCCCACCTCAAGCACAGAGCAGATCCCCCTCCCACCACAGGGCTCCTTTGCTCATCCCAGAATTCTCCCTTAAAAAACCACAAAAATTGGGAATTTTTTGCCATTTAAGGATCAAATTTGGCCAAAATCCGCTCTGGATCCATGAGAAAATTCCCAAATTTTCCTCAAACTCGCTCTCACTGACCTGGCATGTCCGGGAGGAGCCATCCTTGGACTTTCTTGCTGGGCACCTGAATCACCTTCTCCGCTGCCCAGTTCCCTTCCTGAGGGAGGGAAAACACGGAATCGTTATCCCAAAATTCCCCAAATTCCCCAAATCCATGGAATATCTGCAGCTGGGAGGGATGATCCAAGCCCAGCTCCCAACCCTGGATTTGTTGAGCTCAGGGAAGCTGAGCCGGGATTGGGAGGAGAAAATCCAACAAATCCAAGGAATTCCGTTCCCTTTGGGTCTTCCCGGAGCTTCCAAAGCCTCCAGGTGACACTGGGGACATTCCCAGTGGGATATCCAGGGAGGAATTCTCCCCTGGGAGGGCAGGGAGCTGCTGGGAGAGGTGATTCCATGGATTTCCCATCTCTGGAGCAGCCTGGGATAGTGGGAATGTCCCTGGGATTGGAATTTTAGGGATCTTTAAGGACTTTTTCCATCCCAAACCATTCCAGGACTCCCTGGGCTGGGTTAGGCTGGATTTTAGGGATAAATTCTGGATCCTGGCTCAGGTTATTCCATGGATTCCCTATCCCTGGGAGTGTCCAGGACCCCCCTGGAACAGTGGGAATGTCCCCGGGATGTCCCTGGATGGTTTCTCCTTCCCACAATCCCAGAGTGATAAAACCTCGGAGAACTCCATAAAAACCGAGGAATTCCATGGAAAATCCCCAATTCCCGGCTCCCTTTTGTCCCGAACTTCCAGGAACTCACCGGGGTTTTGTAGAAGCGCTGGATCTCCCCGCTCAGGGCGCATCCCACGAATCCCTGGGAAGCGCTGGGGTCGTGCAGGAAGCGGATTTCCAGCGGGATGGAGCCTTTTCCCAGATCGATCTCCTGCAGCAGGGAGCGGCTGCTCCAGTCCCACACGTTGATGTGGCGCCCGTAGTGCCCTGGCGAGGGGGAAACGGGGAGGGATATTCCCAAAATATTCCCCAAATCCGGCGGTTTTCACAGGGAGTTAAAGGTTGGTGTGGGCTTTGGGGGCAATGAGGGTTAAAACACAGGATTCTTTCCAAAAAAATGGAGTTTTTTAGGGGTCGCAGCGCTCAAAAATGGAATTCTTTGGGAGTTTCCACGCTCAGAAATGCAGTTTTCCAGGAGTTTCCACGCTCAAAAATGGAATTTTTTAGGAATTTCCACTCACAAAAATGGAATATATTTTGGGAGTTTCTGCTCTTAAAAATTGAATTTTCCAGGAGTTCCCATGCAAAAATGGAATTTTTTAGGAGTTCCCACTCTCAAAAATGGAATTTTTCTTGAATTTTCTCTCTCAAAAATGAAAATTCTTTGGAATTTGGACTCTTAAAAAATTAATTTCTCAGGAATTTCCACTTCCAAAAGTGGATTTTTTCAGGAGTTTCCACTCTCAAAACCTGAATTTTTTTGGGAAGTCTCGCTCACCAAAATTGAATTTTTGAGGAATTTCCACTGTCCAAAATGGAATTTTTCAGGTATTTTTGCTCTCAAAAATCCCATTTTTTCTTGAAATTCCAATGGGGGTTTTTTCCAGGGATTTTGGCTCAGCAAGGGAATTTTCTGGGATTTCCCACCGACCTTGCTCCACATCCCTGGGGTGGAATCCCTGCGCCAGGATCCTGGGAACGCCCCACTCGGTGCTGAGCAGGACCTGCTGCCGGGGCTGGTACCAGAAGTCGTAGCCCAGGGCTGGGATTCTCCCTCCCCTTTCCCAATTGCCTTTCACTTCGAAGGTTTCTCCATCCAGGAGGATGAAAGTGCCTGGAAAAAGTTCCCAAAACAAAAAGGCTGTGGAGACACTTCAGGAGCTTGAAATGAAGCAAACGAATCCGTTATTTGCATTTCCTTGTATTTGCTTTCATTTCTTTCCATTTCTTTTCATTTCGTTTAATTTCTTTATTATTTCTTTTCCCTATTATTAATATTAATAATATTTTTTCCCTATAATAATTGGAATTTCCTATAACAATAGCTACTGAAATTATTCCCCATAATTTATTAATGTCATGATTAACAATTTCCTATAATTCTACATTTTCCTATAATTCCTAAAATATTTCCCATAATTTTTATTATTTTTTTTTTATTTTTATTATTATTAATTTAATTATTACAATTATTAATTAATATAATTAATTTTTATTATTATTAGTTATTAAATATTATTAATAATTATAATTATAATAATTAATTATTAATTATTATTGATTAATATAATTAATTATTAATAATTATTATTAAAAATAATTAATATTATTACGATAACTATTAATTATCTTATTATTAATTAATTATTAATAATGATTAATTAATCATTATAATTAATTATTAATTATTAAATATTATTAACAATAAATTAATTATTAATCATTAATCATTAATTATTAATTATTATTAAAAATAAATAATATCATTATAATCATTAATAAACTTTTAATTAATTAATTACTATTAATTATTAATTATCGTTATTAATTATTAATAAAATATTTAATATTATTATAATTACTAACTAAATTATTGTTAATTAATTATTACTAATTATTAATTAATTAACATTATTAATTATTAATAAATTATTAATTATTAATTACTATTAAAAATAATCCATATCATTACTATTAATTAATTAATTATTAATTAATTGTTACTAATTATTAATTAATTATTATAACTAATTATTAATTATTAAAGATTATTTTCAACAATCAATTAATTATTAATTATTAATTATTAATCATTAATTATTAATTATTATTAAAAATAATTAATATTATTATAATTTTTTATTAATTAATTATTAATTAAGCGTTAGTAATTATTAAATAATTATTATAATTAATTATAATTAATTATTGATTATTAAATATTATTACTAATAATCAATTAATTATTAATTACTAATTATTATTTATTATTAATTACCATTAAAAATAATTACTATTATTATAATTATTAATTAATTATTATTAATTATTAATTATTAATTATTAATTATTAATTACTAATTATTAATTATTAATTACTATTAATTATTAATTATTAATTAATAATTAATTATTAATTATTATTAAAATAATTCATATTATTACTATTAATTAATTTATTATTAATTAATTGTTATTAATTATTAATTGAGTATTATAATTATTAATTATTAAAAATTATTTTTAATAATCAATTATCAATCATTAAGCATTAATTATTATTATTAAAAATAATTAATATTATTGTAGTTATTAATTAATTTATTATTAAATAATTTTTATTAATTATTTATTAATTATTATTAATTATTAAATACTATTATTAATAAACAATTAAATATTAATTATTAATCAGTAATTAATTATTCTTTTTCATTAAAATAATTGATATTATTATAATTATTAATTAATTTATTATTAATTAATTATTACTAATTATTAACTAATTATTATTAATAATTATTAATTATAAATTACTAATTATTATTAAATACAATTAATATTATTATAATTATCAATTAACTTATTAGTATTTAATAAATAATTATTATAATTAATTAATAATTAATAATTAATTATTAATTAATAATTATTATTAAAATAATTCGTATTATTATAACTATTAATTAATTTATTATTAATTAATCATTAATTATTAATTATGATAACTAATCATTATTAATTATTAATTAATTTATTATTAATTAATCATTACCAATTATTAATTAACTATTATTATTAATTATTAATTATTAATTATCAAATATTTTTACTAATAATCAATTAAATATTAATTATTAATTATTGATTATTAGATATTAATTATTAAGTATTAAAAATAATTCATATTATTACAACTATTAGTTAATTTATTATTAATTAATTATTATTAACTATTAATTAATTTTATGATTAATTATTAATTATTAAAAATTAATATTAATAATCAGTTAATTATTAACTATTAATCATTAATTATTAATTATTAATTATTCTTTAAAATAATTAATATTATTATAATTATTAATTAATGTATTATTAATTAATTATTATTAATTATTATTTAAGTACTATAACTAATTATTATTAATTATTAAATGTTATTATTAATAATCAATTAATTATTAATTATTAATTATTAATTAACGATTATTAATTATTATTAAAAATAATTTATATTATTATCATTATTAATTAATTTTCTTATCATTAATTATTCTTAATTATTAAATATTATTAATAATTATTATCATTAATTATTTATTATTAATTATTATGATTATGATTATTAATTTCCTAATATTATAATGTATTAATAATATATTATTAATAATTAATAATTATATTATAATTATTAATTATAATTAATTAATTAATCTATAATTTCACTTTTTCCTATAATCCTTAAAATTCTTTCCCACAATTTTATTCTTGGTATTTTCTTTATTCCATCTTTTCCCAGAATAACAATCCCTAAAATTCTTTCCCATAATTTCACGATTACCGACAATAATTCCCCAAAATTCCGGATTTTCCTAGAATAATTCCTAAAGTTATTTCCTGTTATTGTTGGCCTTCCTGGTTTTATATTTCCCTATAATACCAACCCCTCAAATGATTTCCCATCATTTATAATTTTAATTTATAATTATAATTTATAATTAATCATGACATGAATTCACAACTCCACGAAGAACCGCTGGCACGTGCTAAAAGAAGCAGGGAAATTCCAAATATTCCGCGGATTTTGGAGCGTGTGGCTGGAGAGGTAAAAGGCCCGGGGGGTTTTCATGGAATGTGGAAGGATCCAGACCTTTCCCGTTGCCAGCAGCGTCCCCCAGGCAGCTGATGAGGATTTCCCCGGAGCCCAGGCAGTGCGAGGTGTGCGGAAAAGCCGCGTTCCCTTTGCGGGACAATTCCTCAGCTTCCACCACCTGGAAGCGGCAAAAAGGGGGAAAAGTCCTGGAAATCAGGGCTGGGAAATGCGGATTTATGGCCGGGGATGTGTGGGAGCAGCTGGAGGGATCCTGTGGTAGTGGGAGGGAGGGTTTGGGAATGTTCGCAGGGAAAAGGGGAAAAAAAGGGGGAAAAAGGAATGGAAAAAAAGGGGGGGGGGGTCAGAAGAAAGGCAGAAAGGGA
>NW_024580988.1:0-14558 GCF_017639235.1 Corvus kubaryi
CTGGAGCTGATGGATGAAGAATTGTCCTTCTCCAGTGCCAAACCAGAGCAAAAAGCCCTGAGTGGGACTTTGCGTCTTTAAGAACCCCCTGACAATTTCAGAGGGAATTTTCAGCTCACTCACAGGGTGAGAAGGAAGGGCATCTTCTCCATGAGTTGGGGTGGGACAGAGTTTAGATTGCCAGTCCTGCTCGGAGCTGGCAGGGCACAATCAATTTCCCATTGCTTCAACCACAGTTTAAAATAACAATGTTGGAAACAAAGCCCAGCATCTTTAAAAAAGGACTGCTGAGGTCAGTAAGATGGATCAATGCCATCAGCATATTTACAAATACCTGCGTTGTCTTTTTGAAAAGATCAGTTACCTCTTAATCCAGAGTTACAAAAGATTTTTCACTCCACATTTGGGTTTTGGTTTCATGATTTTTTCTGGTTTTTGGTTGTTTCTTTTTTGTTTTTTATTAATTTAAACAGAAAACACATCCTTAATGATGGAGCAGCACTGCTGAATACGGGGCCACGCAGAGGGAGCAGAAGCAGCTGCCTTTGTCCCCCTGCAGCTCCAAGGCCCAATCTCTGAGCAGACAGGGCTGGCCGAGACTCGCAGGCTCCCTGTTTGCTGTGCTGCCCCACTTGTGAGCGGCCCAGCTTTGCGTGAGGCACAGGGAGAACAAGGGGCAGCTCCCTGCCAGCCCCGCAGCCCAGGCACCCCTCGGGCCCCGGGGCTTGGGGCACTGTCAGCACCCGCTGCTCCAGCGCCCGCTCCTGCTGGCACTGACAGCAACACCCAAACTGTGCCTGATCCCGAGGGAGCAGCAGCAGGGCCTGGATCTGATCCCTGACTCTGGGGCAGGGCTGGACAAATGACCCCCACAGCAGCAGCAGCAGCAGCAAATGGAGCTGACTTTCAGCACAGCCGCTGCCGCTGTTCCCTCCCGTTGGCAGCGGTGTCACAGCAGCCTGGGGCACCTGGGAGCCCTCAGTGCCAGCAGGGACTGGAGATGGCAGCCCTGGGCTCCTGGAGGGTGTGCAAGGAGCAGAGGTGGGCACTCCCTGTCCATGTGGAGCTTGCAGATGGAAAAGGCTGCTGCGAGCAGGCAGCTCCAAGGGCAGAGAAAGGAGGGTCTCGAGCACTGGAGCTGTGCCAGTGCCACAGCCCTGGGCAGCAGCCACCGAGCCCCGGGGGCACAGAGGGCACAGCAAGAGGGACAAAAGCAGTCAAGGGCAGAGACTGGGAAGGGCGAGAGCTGGGAGCAGGAACAGCTGCTCCATTGCACTCTTGGAGAAAGCTCTTGGCTGTTTCAAAGCGCTGAAAGGCGTGAAGGGCACAGAGGAGGCCACAGCAAACAATGCTCCTGTTTTCACAGCCTCCCCTCTCCGTGTGCCAGAAGGAATTGGATGAACTGTATTCTTCTCTCCGAGTCGTCTTGTTCAGCATGAGCAGCTCAGCACCAGGAGCTGAAGAAGCTGAAGCCTTAGGCCACAAGAGCTGAGCAAGAGGAGTCTTTTTGACCAAAGTAATGCTGGTGCCATGGACCTGGCTGAATGCAGCAGACAGAATCCTGGAATTACAGAATCCTTTCTGTTGGAAAAGACCTCTGAGCTCATCGAGTCCAACCATTAACCCAGCACTGCCAAGCCCAGCACTAAACCACATCCCTGAAGTGCCAAGGCCTGGACAAGAGGCCTGACTGAGGCCTGAACAACAGGCCCTGAGCCAAAGGTGACCTCTGGATGAACCTTCCAACCAAAGGTTATCTTTGTATCTCCTCATTACCTAAATTTGCATGATCATTAGCGCTGTGATAGATGTATCCACTCATTAGTGAAACATGTATTGACCTTCCTGTGTTTAGAAGGCAGACAAGGCCATGAAATCCAACATCTGGCCTTGTTTGGGGCTGTATGGTCAAAGTCAGCTCCCTTGGCTCCTCCTTGAGCCCTGGCCAGGCTTAGGAGGAAGCCAAGAGGAGGATGAAAGCAGATGTTCCTGCGCTAGAAGTGCTGTCAGTTTGTTTCTTCAGCAATGTCAAAGCTGGGCCCTCTCCCAGTGGGGTTGGAGCCTCAGCTGTGGCTGGAGGCAGCTGCAGGAATTCCCAGTGTCCGCGAGTGGCTCTCCAGTCCTTGGCTGGGACAGCTTCCCCCAGCTGATGGGTGGCTCTGGGTGATGGTAAAGTCTGAGGGTCACTGGGGCTGGATCTTGGTTAATCACTGCAGGCAATCTTTGGCACTGATGATTGGGGGCATTGCTGAGCTGCTCCTTCTGCTGTCCCTGCTGCTTCTCCCCCAGCCGCTGGCGGGGCACCAACTCCCAGCCACCCACTCCTAAAGCCACGGGCTCACTGGGACACTGCAGGGGCTCGTGGAAGCCAGTGGCCATTGTGACACAGCACGGCTGCACAGAACCCACGGTGCTTTGTGACCCGTGGCTCCCAGGAGAGCCTTTGTGATGCTGGGGACCTACACGGAACCCTGGCTCCACTGTGACACCAGCACAGAAGGTCAGGGAGCCCTGGAGACCGTGGGGACGCTATGGAAGCTGATGGAACCCTGGCTCCACTGTGACACCACAGAAGCTCGGGGAGCCCTGCAGACCGTGGGGATGCTAGGGAAGCTGACGGAAGCCTGGGCACCACAGTGACGCTATGGAACCTGGTGGAACCGAGGGGCCACAGTGACACTCTGGGGGATTTAGGAAGCAACAAGACCCTGGTGGGAACCCAGGGGATGATTAATCCTGGCAGGAACCTGCTCCAGGTGGGCTCCTCTCTCCCGGCTTCCACAAGTGCTGCTAGGATCCCACTGTGGCACTGGCTTGTCACAGGCTCACGGCTTCCTTTGGGAATGGCTCTGCTCCAGGATGGCATGCTGCAGAGAATGCAGGTAGATTTTGTGCTCCCTCCTGGCATGCAGGTTGACAATAAAGCCTGATCCAGCCTCGTCCCAGCCCGTGTCCAGCTGTGTCATGGGAGCGGGGGAAATTTGGGAGCAGCCCCAGCCCTGCTCCTGGTCCTAGCTGGGCACAGAGCTGCTGGGACACAGGTGTGTCCTGATGGCCCTGCCTGCCCCCACACCAGTGGACAAGATCTGGGGCACTTCGAAGCCATTTTAAGGGTGAATTAGGTCGGTTCAGAGAGGGCAAAGGGACAATTTCAGAGGCTTTCTGGGCTGTCCTTGTTTTGCCCCCCACTGCAAATCTCCCCCCTCTATTTGTATTCCCTGCCCCGCCCCTACCGGTTCCTCCCGTCCCCTCCAAACCCCCCTGCGGAGGGGGAGGTACCCTCAGTAGCTGCTGTCCCACGTATATGGAAACCCCCTCCCCCGTTACCCTCCGCTCCCTCCTCGTCCCCGTGGCCTTGCAGCCGTCAAATGGGACAAAGCCGGAGCGAGGAGCGGACCCCACGATGGCCCACTGTGGAGGGCTTCCCGTGGCTCCGCAGGCGCCGCCGCTCGCCCCGTTGCCAGAGGGAATGCCTACAGCGGCGGGCGAGCAGCCAATCCAAATGGGGCTAGGAGGACAGGGGCGGGTCGCGGGGGCGGTGCCGCGGGGCCCGGGAGCAGGGTGGGCTTTGCTTGGGGCCGAAAGCGGGGTCGGAGGGCCAACGAGGGGGGGCGGCCATACAAAGTCCCTTTCGTGTGTTGACACGAGCGGCCTGCTGAGCCCGCTCAGCGCAGGGAAATGCAGCGGTTTCAGGGCCACACGCGGGCGCGGGGCCGGCACCAGGTGCGGGCTGGTTGGGGGAGGCAGCGCACGAAGGGGTCGGGCAGGGCATGGGCCCTGCTCCCAGTCCCACACTTCTGCATTTGGTCCTGCTGCTTCCCATCACAGAGAAACGCCTTTAAGTCCTTGTTTTCTTCTTGTTTTCTTGTTTTCTCTGTCCTGGAAGCCGGGAATACAAAGAACCTGTGGCTGGCCCTGGATCAGCTGGGAAATTTTGAGGATAAGTGCCTTCTGCTGCTACTTGCCGTAATCATGTTCCTCCACACTTGCCTTCAACCAATCCCTTCCCAACATACCAACACCATCCATCCTCTGTTGTCGAGACCCCTTCTCGACTCCCCTTTTTAGCAACCTGGGCATGGATTGTCGAGACTCTTTCTCAACTCCCCTGATTGCCTCTCCCCTCCGCCCCCACCCCTGGTCATGGACTGTCTTTAATTACCTCTAGAAGAATGTGCAAACTACCTCAACATTCTCCCAAGGGACTCTTTGGAGATATTTCAGTATCATCATCCCTTTTGCTGGGACCCATTCCTGGCTTTATGTTTGCTACCCTCCATGGGTGCCCTGGTTTACCTGTGGTACCCTCCATGGGTGCCCTCCCAGGTTTACTCCCTGAAGATCCCATTGTACTCACCAGTGAGATTTTCAGTGGTCCTTCCCTGCAGACTCTTCATGGACCGCCCCTGGTCCACCACTTGTCTGTCTCCTGGACAGTTTTGGGAACCCAATCAATCACCCAGTGCTGCCACCACTGAAGGGAGCTGATCACCTAAAAAATAAGTGAGGTGTGCCTTTAGCTCCGCTCGTTGTCTGCTTCACCAGGATGGTGGGAGGATTGTAGACGAGTCCCCATTTTGTCAGGAAAATTAATCTACAAAACCAGAGGTTTATGTCCAAAAAGAAGACAGAGGAGTCCTGCAACATTATTCGAATAAAAGGAGAGGCCATGGGGCATTTCCCATAGTCTCTCAAATGATTGGGGGACGCAGCCTCCTTTTTTATCCTAAGTTCCCTGCCACATCGCCCTCTTTTTTTTCTCACTGGCTGAGGTACTCGGCAGGTACAGACTTCCTGAATTGCTTACTCCATGCCCCACTCTAATATGTGTGAAAAACAAGGTTCACTCTCCTGTGAGGATTTAAAAAGTTTAATATAAAGACAATAAGAGACACATAAAATAAAGCAAAGAGGTAACAACCAGGTGCCTTGGCGCTCTGCCAAGAGCACACCTGATGCTCGAGGTGAGTCCTTTTTATACCATTTTTACTGTCTGTTCTTTATGCATATTCAAACTTTTCCTGGAGCTGTTCTGCATGGCCACTCCTTGGTTCCGCCTTTTTAGAGCATGCATATTCTTCTGCCTGGAGGTTTTATTTCTTTTGATTCTTGGGCTTGGGCTCACTAGGTGAGAGTTGATAGTGGACTGGACCTCTTAATTCTCCAGACAGTCAGGGTTGATTGCAGCTTTGGGCCTCTTTGGCCCCTCGGGCAGAGTGGTGATAGAGGCTCTGGACCCCT
The DNA here is from genome assembly GCF_017639235.1 of Corvus kubaryi. NCBI lineage: Eukaryota > Metazoa > Chordata > Aves > Passeriformes > Corvidae > Corvus > Corvus kubaryi. The sequence continues at coordinate 5,242 of NW_024580988.1, forward strand.
CTGGCCCCCCATTCTCCGGGCAGAGCAGCCTTTGGGCCCCTTTGTTCTCTGGACAAAGTGTTAATTAGCAGCTTCTAGGGCCTCATCCTTTGTTCGCTTGGAGGTTATCTTACTTGCTCACACTTGCTAATATTCTTGCTAAAAAGAAAGAAAACTACATCCACACAGCAAAAAGCATTTCTAACATTATATAATATCTACCTTAATACTTGCGAGAAGCCAATTTTACAATATATGTTTATGACATATGCATCCCCCTTTTGTTATATAAAGGAAAGAAAAAGTAACTATTCATAGTTCTATTAAGTCTTGCTGTCCTGCTCCGGGTTTAGGAATTTAACATGGCCTTGGCTGAGCAACAGCTTATGTTGATTAGTAACAGTTTCTAGAACTAATAGTTTCTCCTGTTCTATAAGTTCCTAGTCCTATCTACAAGCAGATTCACACAGTCTGTTTGTAAAGACACATTCACATCATTCCTTTCCTTCCGACACCTACTCAGCAGCAGGGTGGCTCCCCCGGCACCACACATGCTCCCACACACACACTCCCCCCCCGGCACACACACACCCCCCTAACCTTCACACCACGGCACACACACACCCACCCCAATCGTTGCTGCCTGTTCTGAGCTTCCCCTCCCCCTCCCAAAGACACGTGCTCCTGCCCATGTGCTCCGAGCTCCTTTGTTCCAAGCTCGGGCAAAGCCAAATGTAACTCAGACTCTTTAGCAGTGTCTGACTGGCCGGTCACCCCCGGTCTGCCCCCAGTCCTCCCCTTTCCCCTTCTCCTAATAAAAGAGACAGTCGAGGGAGGCCCCGCCCTCTCTTGGCTCAGCTACCTTCCTGTGAACGTCTCTTGTTGTCTGTTTCTTTTGAAAGCTTCTAACTGCAGGAAATTGAGTGGGCAGGGAGCTGTATTTCTCCATCTTTGTTTCTGCTGATGGTATTTGCTTTGCAGCTGATACAGGTACCGATTTTAGAGCTACTAAAGTGCTAGATCGCCCTTGCTACCTCTCTAGGCTGCTCGAGGCTTTCTAAGGCATTAAACCACTAGCCTAGCCTATCTGAAAAGATACCTTCCACACCCCATCACACACACACACCCCTGCACACACCCCCCCCACACATACAGAGTCCCCTGCCACACCGCTCGCAGCTGCTGTACCCCTGCCACCATGGCCGGTTGGCAGAGCCCACTACTCACACGCTTCCCCAAACCTTGCATTGCATTGCTGCTGTCTCTGTAGCCCTCCCTCGGCCTTACTTCACTTCACTGCCTTGCATTGACTTGCTCACCCATCCCCCACCTAACTTCCCTTCCCATTTGTCCAGGTCAAACCTTTCATTTCCTTCTCCTTCGAGGACTCTCATTGCCTTGCCTACCTGTCCCTTGTTTTGCCTTGCAAAGCCACCACTTGCCTTGCCTTGACCTTGAAGCCATTCCTTGCCTTGCATTAATTTGCTCACCCCTCCCCCACCCGGAATTCAAGATCCCTTTTCCCCTGCCATTTCCCAGCCTTGTCCTGCCCTGTCTGCTCCTCCTAGGACTCTCAAGGCTCTCATATATCCCCAGTGTTTCAGGAGCATGTGAGAAGAAGCCCAGGGGAGAACACATGCTGCCAGACTCATCTTTATGGGCAGCTTTGTCTGGAACCAATCCTTGCATGTCTTGAATTTTGGAGGCAATTCATACTTTGCCCTTGGGCTCTGAGACCAGAATGAGAGTTCTTTTGTCTACAAAGGCAAGCAGGTAGCTCAAGTGTTTAAGGTGCAGATTAGAGATGGCCCATGCAGGGTCAAGGCTGGATAGAGCAGTCGGTCCTTTGTCTCCCAGCAATCCTTGAATGTACCTGTCACTTGCCTTGCCGTGGCAACCAAAAAGTTTCCTTGCCTTGCTCTGCTAATTCTCCCTAGCCTTGCATTCCCTTTCATGCCCATGCCTCACCCTTGACCTGCCTACTGCTTTCCTCCAGGGTATTGCCTTGCCTAGCCCTTCTGGCCTACCCATCACTGGGCTTACTTTCTTATGCCCAGCTCTGCCTACAACTTCTGGGCCTTCCCTCGCCTACCCCTCCATTTGCTTTCCCCTCACTGCTCTGGCCTTGCCTCCTGATGCTTAGGCCACAAGATAATGCTTGAGCTATGGAAAAAGCTGTAGCTGTGTAGAAAGTACTTACTTTGTAACAGGGTATGTGAATGAAGCACTTCTTAGAAATCAGCAAATTTAGCAGAACAAGCTAACTGCAAAAAGCTGACCACTGGCTATTTGAACAGACAATCTTACAGAGCATGTGCAGAAAACAGAGGTGAGAAGTTCAAGCCTGAGGAAGACTTATGAGCCTTCATCAAAAATGACCACCAGGAAGCTGACGACCACCTTATGCAGAAACCGCCCATGTGCTACAAGGACTGACATCATCATCATGTGATTAGAAAATTTGTTGCACTATGAAGGTTAGGAAAGTATAATGGGCACATTAAGTTAAGAAGTATAAAAGCTGGTACTGTGCAAAGAATGGATGAGTGAGTTCGTGGTGGAGCTATCCCCCTCACTCCCGGTGTTAAATAAACAAATACCTGCTCTCTAGGCCTTATAATATGGAGCACTGTTTTCTTGCCTAGTCCTTGGGCATCACTACCTCTCCTGTGACTTGCCTACAATTGCCTACACTTGTTTTGCATTGCATTGCCTTGCCTGCATGGAAGGCAAGGTAAAGAGTGGTAGGCAGGGCAAAGCAAAGCCAGCAAGTTGTAGGTAAGGCAGCCATAGGCAAGGGAAGCAACAAGGGTAGGTTAGGAAAAACTAGGCAAGGTACTGAAGGCAAGGTCAAGTGACTCAGAGTGCCTTTCCTTGGGAAGCAAAGGACATAGTGCCAGTGTTGCTGGAGCAGATGTTAAGGTACCATGGGGAGGAATAGTCCAGCAAGACATTTCTCTTCTGGCCCCTTCTGTGTAGGAGCAATTGTTGGATGTATGCAATAGTGGAGGTGGTAAGCGACTTTCACTTGGTAAGTTCCTGATCGAGAATGGCAATGCTTTTTCATGGGAAGGAAAGAGCGTAGCCCCAGTGTTGGGGGTGCAGAGAAGAAGCTGCCTGGTGGAGGTCAAGGGTGGCAGCAACTTTCTGTCCTGGCACATTTGGTGTGGAAGCATTCCCTCAATTCATACAATTATGAAGTCAGTATCCATCTTTGGAAGGTGGTCTCCTGACAGAAAATCAATTTGGCATATGGTTTCCGCTTCTCAGAGGTGGCCTTCTGAAATACTGGCACCACACATCTTTTGGACAAGGTAAGAACCTACACTGAATCTTGGTGTGCAGCTGATCTGGTGCCCAGGCTGGTAATTCCCAATAACAGTGTTCTGGCACCTTCATATGGGATCAGTCCCTTGATGTTTTGTATTTTGGAGGAGGGGATGCCATTTGTTTTGAGATGGGCTTCTAGTTCCTCTCACTGGCAAAGAAAGCAAGTTTGGATACACACTTTGGGTGCTCTTAGTGAATTTAAAGGCTTTTCCCAATAGGCAGTTCCCTGGGTTAGAGCTGTTGAACTATCAGTGGGAATGCAAATGCCAAGCTGTTGAGCTTTTTCTCCTGGTACCTTTAGTGTGTGAGCAGTCCCTGGTGTGGTTGCATTTCCATCCTGACTCCATGAGGCTGAAGGCTTAGGATGGTACATAGATCTGAGAAGGAAAGTGCGGATAGCATTGGTGTGTGCTGAGAGTTCAATGGGTGCAGCTGAAGTTGTAGGCAGCAAGAGCTTTTTCTTTGTGAGCTCTGTTTTTGCCAGATGCTTTCAAGTTTGTAGCTGGACTCTGCAAGAGTGAAAAGATTTGTTAGGGCTGATAGGAAAGATGTGTGCTAATGCCTTTACAAACAATTCAATATGTGAAGGTATGGGTGTTAATGTCTCTACCAGCCTCACACTGGTTTGCTGCAGAACCCAGGCAGTTTGACTCCTGAAATAGACAAATAGGTCCACACAACCCTGATGTGTTGGTTTTGCACAGCCTGCTTTTTTTGTAGTGGAGGGGCAACAGAGGTGGCTTCTGTGAGAAGCTGCTAGAAGCCTCCACCATGTCTGTCATTGCCAATCCCTGATGGCGCTGAAGATGGACATGCCGCTGGTCAAGGCTGGGCCAATTAGGGATGATGGTAATGCCTCTGTGATAACACATTTAAGAAGAAAATCAAAACCAAGTGGGGCATTCAGTTTTAATTCACGGTCAGTGGAGAAGGAAGGGGAGAAGGTGATCCAGGCGCCAGAGCCCTGGTTTCTCTGCAGGCCATGGTGAAGAACATGGTGAAGCAGCTGTGCCTGTGCAGCCCATTGGGGGTCCATGTGGGATGCAGAGATCCACCCGCAGCCTGTGGGGGAGGTGCCCACGCCAGAGCAGGTAGATGCCTGGAGGGGGCTGTGATTCTGTGGGAGACCTAATGGAGAGAGGGGACCCCTTCTTCCAAGCTGGAGAAGCCTGTCCTTGGAGGACTGCACCCTGTGGAAGAGTGATCCATGCTGCAGCAGTTTTGGGAGGACTCTTTGCCTGTGGGAGGGCGAGTGAGCGACTATCACGGTTGCCTGGCATTTGGGCAGTGTCAAACCACGACACCTGAGTTTCTGAACTTTGGAGGAAAATGACATATTCAGGGTGGGGAATATGTGATAGGTGGTTTGGGAAGTCTGTACCTTCCTAGTACCTCAGCCAGTGGGGAAAGGAAGAGGGCAACATGCCAAAGGACTTCAGGATAAAAGGAGGCTCTGTCCTCTGAAACCTCGAGAGAGAAACCCCATGGGGATATGTCCCAGTGGACTCTCTCCCTTTATTCAAATAAAGTCACAGAACTCCTCTGTCTCCTTTATGGACACTGGTTTTTCATAGCATGATTTTCTCGCACAAATGAGTGCTCGTCCGGTGTCCTTCCACCATCTTCCACGGCAAGGGGAGCTGGAGGAACGCCTCACCCAGTTTTGGTGATCAGCTCCCTTCTATGTTAGCTGGCACTGGATGATTGATTGGGTTCCCGAGACTGTCCAGGAGATTGACAAGTGATGGACCAAAGGGGTTTGTGAAGAGTCTGCAGGGAAGAACAACTGAAAATCTCACCACGGATTACAATGGGGTCTTCCAGAAATAAATATGGCTGGACACCCAGAGGGGGCAGTAAAAGAAAGTCGAGAAGGGGTCTTGACTATAGGGATGACGTTCCCGAAATATCTCTGAAAGGTCCCTTGGCAGACTGTTGAGGTAGTTTGCACATTCTCCCAGAGGTAACTGAGAACGGGGATGCCCAAGGGGGTTAGTAAGAGAAAGTCAAGAAGCAGTCTCAGCAATGAATGCCATGAGGGGGCAGTGAGGGAATGTCAAGAAGGAGTCTTGACAACAGGGGATGGATGGTGTTGGTTTGGGAAAGGATTCACTGAAGAGGGGTGTCGAGGACTATGGTTGAGGCAAATAGCAGCAGGAGTGTAGAGGGATTCCTTATGGAACAAGGGTGTATGATAGCCCTGGAAAGATTGGAAAACCCAGGGTTGCTGAGGAAAAACCCCTGAACAGGCCCCTGGCTGCAGGAAGGCCTGGAAAGCACCTGGCTGCAGGCAGCTCTGAAAGTCCTCGGCAAGTTATACACTGGTCGTCTCCCCCGCTGCTTAGAGGCCGTCTAGAGGGACTGGGCGTGAATCTTTGCAATAGCAGATATAAGCTTGCATAGTTGAACAATAAAGGGAGAACGATGCTCAAATCGCATCGGTGTACGTGTCGTTTATCCGGCCAGCTCTCTGGCCTCGGTCCCTAATGCAGGAGTCTATGTGATAAGGAAAGTAAAGGGAAACAGTGATGTTGGGATGTACTCCTCTTTATCTGCAACCTAATACAGGTCTGGCTGTAGGATTCCAGGACAGGAAAAACAGAGGCATTGTTCCTACAGCCCCCACCCCTCCCTGGGCCATTATGGAGCCAGGGTAGAAGGATTTGGGTTTGTATGCTTACTTCTCAGGACTCGAGGGGGTTTCTCTATGGCGAGGAGTGCCTAGGCCAGGTGAAAAAGTGCAGGACTGGAGGCATGGACTGGGGGTCTGTGGGGGAGGTGCGGGACTGAACTGAGGCTGTGGGCTCAGCGCTGGGCAGTGCCTGACACTGCCACCCCCACGGGCAGGAGCTGCAGTGGCCCCCTGGCTCCAATAAGGCTGGCAGGATGTCCCATTTGTCCCTGTGGTGCCTGCCTGCTGAGATGCGCTGGCACCTGGTGCTTTACAGCATTTGTGGTGCTGGGAGAGCGGCCAGAGGGCCTGGACGGGTGTGCTGGGGGGTGCATCTGGACACTGCATCAGGACAGGGACCGGCTTTGGTATACAGTGTAAGGTACAATTTGTCACTAAAGCCTGCCTTTATGCAAGAAGGGATTTTTTTGCGGTCACCAGAGAAACGAGTGATTTTGCAGACAGCTCAGTGTCTTTAGGAGGGTAAGAGCCCACAGGCAGTGTGAGCACAGGTTGAAGAGGTGGCAGAGTGGGCCCCTGGAGGAGTTGGTTAAAAAGGCACATCAGGTATATGTAAGAGGCGATGAGGAAAAGGTAAAGGTAAGGGCAAGGATAATGGCACAGTTTTTACAACTCCCAACAGAAAAAATGCAGGGAGCCCCAAGACCAAAGGGAAGGAGGCTGCCACTGGGATTTAACAGGAATTCGTCTTCCCCAGTGGGAGGGGGTCAGCCAAGACAGCAGTTGGGAAGGAATCAATGTGCCATATGTAGGGAAAAAAAAGAGAACATTAGAAATGGATTGTTAAGGGTGTCAAAGTCTCCTATTGTATCAGGGGCTACCCATTCTGGAGCCCTTGATAACATGCAGGGTGGGTCTGAACTGAGAAGGGTGTTTCCTAGTAGACACAGGAGCCACTTAGATTACTTTGAATTTTATGCCAAAGCGGGGACAATTGTCCAAATGGTTTTTTCCTTATTCAGGAAGTAAGTGAGAAAGATGAGCAGTGTGTTTTATTCAGCCACTGCTGGTGAATGTGGAGGATGGGTTTGAAATGTATATGTTTCTGTTTGTTCCTAGTTGTGGTTACAGTTTGCTAGGAGGGGATTTGATGACTGAGTTGGGAACGTGGTTGTGGGAAGTGTTGTGAGGGGTGATGGGGAGGCTAGCACTGTTGTGCTGATAAAGCTGATGCTAAAATAAACCCAGAAGTGTGGGCAGTCCCAGGGAAATTTGGAAAAGTGGATATGGAGCCTCTCCAAATTACTCTGAAGCAATTAGGACAAGTGGTGTCTAAAAAGCAATGCCCTATTTCAAGGGAAGGAAGGAAGGGGTTACAGCCAGTAATTGTGTCCCTGTTAAAGTGAGGTCTTTTGGTGCCATGTATGTCTCCCTATAACACCCCTATCCTGCCAGTTCTGAAATCAGATGGAACCTATAGAATGGTGCAGGACCTAAGAATAATAAATGATGTTATTAAACCCAGGCACCCCATGGTCCCAGGTCCTTATGCCACCTTGAACTTCCCTCCTCACACTGCTATTATTCAGTACTTGGTTTAAAAAATGCTTTCTGGGGATGTCCACTTACAGAGGATAGTAAACAGTATTTTGCTTTTGAGTGGGAACAAGAGGAAAAAGGGAAAATGGTAAAGCAACAATTGATATAGACGGTCCTTCTGCAGATATACATAAGCACCAGTTTTATTTGGGAAAGCCTTAAGAATTCAACCCACCCCCAGGGACTAGGTTATTGCAGTATGTGAATGACTCAATAAACCTGATGAGCAGAAACAGCCCGTTGGACCTCCTGCAGCACTCGTCGCGCTTCCGGAGTCAACTCCTGAGGTGAATTCAGATCAGGATCCCCTTTTAATATATTAAAAAGTGAGGAAAGTTGCTTTGGGGTTAGACCTAGATAAGGTCGTAACCAATTGATGACACCCAGCAGTTTCTGAGCATCATTCAAGGTTTTAATCGAATCTGGGAATTGCACCTCTTGGCGTTGGATAGTTTGGTCCAAAATTTTCACTCCTAAATATTTCCAAGGAGGATGCTGTTGAACTTTCTCCGGAGCTACCTCCAATCCATAGGCATGCAGAGCAGAGAGCACCTGAGGCTGTATTCTCAGCAGCTCGTCCCGAGTGGACGCTGCCACCAGGATATCATCCATGTAGTGGTAGCAGCGTGCATCAGGAAACTGCTTGCGAACTCCGGCTAACGCGTGGGCGACATACCACTGACAGATAATTGGGCTGTTCCTCATCCCTTGAGGGAGGACCTTCCATTGGTATCTCTTAGCAGGTTCAGCATTGTTAATGGCAGGCACAGTAAAGGCAAATTTTGGTTTGTCATCAAGATGCAAAGGAATTGTGAAAAAACAATCCTTTAAATCAATGATCAGGATGTCCCACCCCGTAGGAATCATGGTGGGAGAGGGCATGCCAGGCTGCAATGCCCCCATACCTTCCATTACTGAATTAACTTTTCAGAGATCCTGCAATAATCTCCATTCCCCTGATTTCTTCTTAATTACGAAAACAGGAGTGTTCCAGGGGCTAGTAGAAGGTTCAAGGTGCCCCTGTTGTAACTGTTCCTGAACCAGCTGATGAAGGGCGTCTAACTTCTCTTTTGGTAGGGGCCACTGCGGCTCAAAGACTGGTGTGTCGGTCAACCACTGCAAAGGCAGTGTAGGATGCTGTGTGCCCTTACACACAGTGACCCCTGCTAAAAATTTGTCCCAATCCATAACCCCCAAGCTGCCAACACATCCCGCCCCCAAAGGTTAAGGGAAGTGGTAGTAACATAAGGCCGAATTGTAGCTGTGTGCCCCTCTGAGTCCTTCACCACCACAGGCCGTTCGCTTCAATAGCTCTGTGTGGTTCCTCCTAATCCTGCGATGGCCGATCCCACTGGGGGTAAAGGCCATGAGGGAGGCCACGCAGAGAAGGAGATGATAGTTACATCAGCACCAGTATCAATCAAACCTCGAAGCTGAGTCCGGGGCGGACGGGCGTTCGGCAGGATCAGGGTACATGTCATCTGTGGCCTTTGGTCAGAGATGTCTGCAGTCCAGAAGGCCTGCGGAAGTCCCGTAGATCCACTGCCGTTATCTTTGTGAGTTTGTTGTTCTATCCTGGGGACACAAGACTTAAAAGGCACTAATTTAGCAAGGCAGGTCTTTTCAGGAATAGTTACAGGGGGTTTTTGTGTGGAGACCATAGCACAAATCTGACCTTTAAAGTCAGCATTGTGCTAGTTTGAAAACAAACCAGTGGGAGGCACCAAGTCAGAATAACAATTTAATGGAAATTAAAGAAAAGGGGGAAAAAAAAAAA
>NW_024580988.1:14568-40537 GCF_017639235.1 Corvus kubaryi
GTAACGAGTCATGAGGCCAAGTGTTGATTAGGCTCATTAACAGGAGATAGTCCGGAGGGAGTTATCTCTGAGTCAGGCGGCAGGACAATGATGGGCCATTAACAGAAAGATAGTCTGGGGGGATGAGGCAAGGAAACACTGCCCCACCTGATTTCAACGGCTGATGGGGATGGTAATAGAATACACTGCAACCCAGGACAAGCATCAATAACTCCTGAGTGCACTAAGATTCCTTGATGGGCAACGTCAGGTTTTCCCACCAGCATCGCGCTGGATCCCCGGGCTAAGGGTCCATATGGGTCCAAGGGAACTTTATAAATACCGCTAGAGTCTAAGACGACTGCGGCTGCGGTGTGGACATCAAACCCATCTGATCTGTGGGTGCCGTCTGATCCCTGGGTGCCATCTCTAGGGTGGCTGGGTAGGCCTGTGCCTGTACCACTCTCTGGGGGAGCGACTGCATCGGAGAGCAATTCCCCCTCTTTGCATCCTGGTGGAAGTTTCCAACAAAGGCTGACCTTTGGCATGAGTCTGGGATCTACAATATGCAGCAGTGCAGGTGGCTGCAGCTATTCTTTCTCCTGAGGAGAACTCAGACAACCAGCTGTGGTGGTTAGCAACCCAAGTTTAGCATGTAACTTTGCAGTCATGGTGAGAACCCACGATTCCCTTGTTTTACCTTTTGCATGTTTTCCCCTGACTGGTTAATATTTTGTCACCTTGTTTTATGTATGAATTTATGTATATTCATTTTCCTTGTTTAATATGTATTAGTTCTAGAAAGTTCTTTGTTCCTCGACGCCCCATTGGATCCTTCCCTAAGTCCCTCCTATGTGTTGTTCCCATTGGTTCCCTTCCTGTCAATACCACCTGCTTGTCTATCCCATTGGCTGAGATCCCTTTCCCCACCTATTCTGTACCCAGTATAAGATCCCTGGACCCTCCCACCAATTGGTCTCTTCATCCCTGTCGCTTCACAGGAATAAACCTGCGTGGAACACATCTGGAGAGTCCCCTCTCTTTACTTCTTTGCCTTTGCCTGCGTGCCTGCTAAATAGCGACAGAAAGATACAGCCCCTTTTGGGTGAGGAGCTCTACCCCATTTTCACTGTGTGTTGGGCACTGAGTGCCGCCTTCCAGAGAGGTTTCAGCGTTGACCTCCGGGCTTTGTGTCAGCATACGAGGGGTTAAAACCCCCTTCTGCCAGCTCTCAGTGGCTGCAAACCCCTCCAACAATAGTCTGAGCAATGCCCTGCTGTGCCGAACCTCTTGCACTGGGGGATCGGTGTGTTCTCTTTTTGGCTTGGCTTAGGCCATTTCCCTATTTTTGTGTGTTTGGGTTGCTTTGGTTCACGACCAGAAGATACGTGAACAGGCTGCAGGAACGCAGCCAAAGCAGACCTTCTCTGGTTCCCAGATCCCACCTTAGCACAGGCTTCGACCATGTCTGTTACCTCAGGGTCTCCTGGTAAGGCATCTATGATTTTTCTGCACTCCTTGTTTGCATTATCTCTCACTAACTGCCTTAACAACATCTGCCTTAACCTGTCATCCTCAACCTGCTTCTTGAGAGAAGCAGCAACTTCCCTTGACTGATTTCCCTTGAACTATTTCAGTATATCTCTTTCTGGGCGCTGACAACTCTATGGTTTTCAACAGGGCAGCCATGCCGACCTGTTGTGCTTGCTGCAGGATGCTAGAGGACAAGTTACCCTGTAGACTGGGATCAGAGAAGGGACCAGTCCCCATCAAAGCATCCACTCCTGCTGTCTGTCTAGTATCAGCAGCAGGGAGCTGCATATTCGCTAATGCAGTCCTGTCGGCCAGCTTTCTCCAGGTTTTCTCAAAAACTGTAAATTGTATAGGTTGAAATAGGATTTGATCCAGGTGTCTGATATCAAATGGAGCAAGCAAATCCGTGTTTATCACCCTTATTATCTGCATAACCTCAGCAGAACCTAGCCCATGTTGTGTCACCTTGGATTGCAGATCCTGTGCAACCTTCCAAACAATCACCTCATGCTTATCATGCTCGCCTGAATTTGGGAGAGCCTTATACACTGGGAAAGCTTGGATCTCCCCTTTCAGGGAGTCACTACCATCCTGAACTACTGGCACAGCCTCAGGATGCAGTCTAACAGCTTCCTGATTACTCCCATAATCCTCAAATCGGTTTGGCATCCCAAGTGTTTCCAATAAATTCCAATCACCCTCCTCCAATGCTTGCATCTTAACAGACTCTAAGAAACGATTGTAGTGGGTCGGACGCACTGTTTCCGTGCAGTCCTGAAAGGTCCAAGGGCGAGACCGGCGCAGCCTTTTCCTTCACTGCCTGGCTGCGGCAGCTTTACACCCTGGGGCCAAAGCCTCCTCTGCCTCACTGCCCGACGATGAGTCATCAAGTAAAGGCAACTCTGAGGCGCTGGGAATGAACAGAGGTTGGCGGGGAGGAACGGACTGACCAGAAGCAGAACAGGAAGCACAGGTTGCAATCGGCCGTGCTGTGGTTTGAACTGCAGGCTCTTTTGAGGATGCGATCTCGGCCGGCTTCGACCGATCTGGTACTGGAGTTGCTGCGGCCGTCTCTGGGGCTGCAGCCGCTCGCAGAGCTGCTGCTGTATCTTGCTCCACGGCAGTGTTCGGTGCTGCCGCTGGCCCCTGGGCTGCGGTCGCTTCCAGAACTGCAGCCATCTCCTGCGCCACGGCAGCTCTCTGCGCCACCGCCGGCCGGGGCATGGCCGCCACTGCTGTCGCTGGTCTCGGCTCCGCAGGCAGCTGGAGCGCCGGCCCTGCGCTGGCTGCTGACACCGCGGCCGCGGGTTCCGGCTTCGCCGGTGGCAGTGGCACTTCTGGGTTTGGCGCTGGCCGTGTCCCTTCCGGATTCGGAGCCGCGTCTCTCGGGGGCGGCGTGGGCCCGGCCCACCCCACACAGCGGGGTGCCTCCAGCCCCTGCAGCAGCTGCTTTTGCAAGCTGAGCAGTTCTGGTAACTGCCGTGAGATATTCGGCAGTTCCGTCAACAAAGGCAGATGACATCTTAGAATGCCAGCTGCTCGGGTCTGTGACTGCGCAGAACAGTCCGGCGCTATGGAGGGCGATGTCTTATATCCAGGCGTTCTCAGCGCAGCAGACACATGTGTGGATGGGCTAGGAGCCGCCATGGGGGTCCAACAGGCCAGACCGCTGACCTGCGGCCGCGGATAAGCTGCATCCGCCACTGAGCCAAACAGCAAGGCGGGCTGCATGCCCGCCTGCTGCCCCGACACCGCCGCCACTGCCGGCACAGGGTCCTTGCGGGGCGCGGAGCCCTGTGACTGCGCAGGGTGACCCGGTGCAGGCTCCGGGGCAGGCTCCGCCCGTGGACCCGGAGGGGTTTTTTCAGATCCACCACCACGCGCCCCTGGAGCCCGGTCAGTGGGGTCCACTTCGGCTATCTCTCCTTCACTCGCCACCAAGACAGACAAGCCAGCTCTGCTGCCACAGTTAAGGTCTGTCAGCAGAATAAACACTGAACGCCAAGTTTGGAATAATTCCAACACTGCCAGGTCCCCAAATGAGAGCTCGTGCCGTATAGCACAGCCGAGTTCCTGCCACAGCCCAAAGTCCAGGGCAGTATCTCTGTCCATGGAAATGCCATGCAGGGCAGCCCAGTCTAGTAACTCACAAAGTGAGTTTTCAGGAATGGAGGTGTGCATTATACTGAAAACACCTTTCCAGACCAGGACCACAGCGTTGGTTTATGAGCCGCTGTTCGCCATTTCTCAGTCCTGTCGGGCCTCCCGGTCCTGGGGTGGGGGAGGAATGGAACAGCGTAGCTCTAGAGGAATTCGGCTTGGCTCACAGCAGCAGGACACATCGCAGCATGCAGATCATGTCGGCGTACACCAATTAATGCGCAGTAAATATTACCATATCCCGCAGCCGTAGGGAGGAGGAGGAGAGAAGATCCAGCAGGCAGGAATTGTGCAGCAAGATTGATTTATTTAATTACTTTACAAACTCTTTTATAGACTTTTTTCTTCATAGTCTAATTGGACAAAGGATCAACCACCCCTTGGGGTGATTGGCTAAAATCCTAAAATATCCATTATCAAAATATTTTCCTACTGTACTATAAACAAAATTCTACAAGGTCGCAGGTGTTCATGGTTTACAGAACTTCTGCTAATCTCTTCATGAGAGAGAAAAGTATCCCACGGCTTAGAAAGCAATGCTAACAGCATTTTTGTATCCACACTGTGGTTAGCCCTAAATATGGACGTAACCAACTGATGATACCCAGCAATTTCTGAGCATCATTCAAGGTCTTAATATAACCCAAGAATTGCACCTCTTGGTGTTGCATAGTCTGATCCAGAATTTTTACTCCTAAATATTTCCAAGGAGGATGCTGTTGAACTTTCTCTGGAGCCACTTGCAATCCATAAGAATGCAGAGTATTGAGCAGCAGAGGCTATATCCTCAGCAGCTCGTCCTGGGTGGATGCTGCCACCAGGATATTATGGTAATGGTAACTGCTCATGGACTCTGGACAAAGCTGGAGCGACATACCATTGACAGATAGTCGGGCTGTTCTTCATGCCCTGAGGTAGAACCTTCCATTGATATCTCATTGCAGGTTCAGCATTGTTAACTGCAGGCACAGTAAAAGCAAATTTTGGTTTGTCATCAGGATGTAAAGGAATAGTGAAAAAACAATCCTTCAAATCAATGATCAGGATTTCCCACCCTGTTGGAATCATGGTTGGTGAGGGCATACTAGGCTGCAATGACCCAATACCTTCCATTACTGCACTGATTTGTCGGAGATCCTGTAACAATCTCCATTTCCCTGATATTTTCTTAATTACAAAAACAGGAGTGTTCCAGGGACTAGTAGAAGGCTCAAGATGTCCCTGCTTTAATTGTTCCTGAACCAGCTGGTGAAGGGCAACTTTTCTCTTTTGGTAGGGGCCACTGGGGAATCCAGATAGAGGTGTTTACTAGCCACCGCAAAGGCAGTGTAGGATACTCTGCGCCCTTCAGCACAGTGGCCCCCATTAAATATCTGTCCCAATCCGTACCCCCCAGGCAGCCAATACATCCCACCCCCAGAGGTTAAGCGGAACTGCAGTGACAAAGGCTTGAACTGTAGCTGTTTGTCCCTCTGGGTTTTCTACCAGTACAGGTCGTTCACTTAAGTAGCTCTTTGTGGTTCTTCCCATGGCCGACCTGCGATGGCCGACCCCAGAGGGGCTAAAGGCCACACAGGAGGCCACGCAGAAAAGGAGATGATTGTCACATCAGTGCCTGTGTCAATCAAACCTCGGAGCTGTAGCTTGGGCAGCTGGGCATTTGGCAGGATTAGGGTACATGTCACCTGTGGCTTTTGGCTAGAGATGTCTGCAGTCCAGAAGATCTGCGGAAGTCCCGTATATCCAAAGCCACCATCTCCATGATTTTGTTGTTTTGACCTAGGAACAGACGACTTAAAAGGCACAAGTTGAGCAATGCGCATCATTTCAGGAATAGTGACAGGGGGGTGGGTGTGGAAACCATAGCACAAATCTGGCCTGTAAAATCAGCATCAATAACTTCTCGGTGTACAAAGATCCCCTGAATGGTAACACTAGACCTGCCCACAAGCAATGAGCTAAAGCCTTGACCTAGGGGTCCATATGCATCCAAGGGATCGTTATAAACACTACAGGATTCTAAGGTGACTGTAGCTGTGGTGTGCACACCCACCCTGGCTGATCCCTGGGTGCTGCCTCTAAGCTGGCTGAGTAGGCCTGTGTTGGAGGAGCCATGCCCCGGGGAAGTATTTGTGTCTGAGCGCACATTCCCCTTGTGCTCCTGGTCAAATTTCCCAAGCGTGTCAGAAGTCGACCATTGGCATGGTACATGGATTCACAGTATTCTGCACAATGACCTGGCCTACCGCATCTCCTGCATTGAGCAGCTCCCCTGTTCTCCTTATTTCTCTGCTTTTCTCTAATCTGTTTCTGACTGCTCTCAACCTTAGATTGCTTTTTTGTCCCATGATCAGAATTTAACTGAATAGGCCACAGAAGTGCAGACTTATGATCTCCAGATCCCACCTTAGAGCAGGCTTCAACCATGTCTGTTAGCGTGGGTTCTCCTGGCAAAGCATCAATGATCCTTCTACACTCATCACTGGCATTATCTCTTGCTAGTTGCCTGCACAACATCTGCCTCAAGGTCTCATCTTCGACCTGCTTCTCAAGGGCTGCAGCGATCTTTTCCACAAAGGATAAGAAATGCTCCTTCTGCCCCTGAGAAATTTTCACATATCGTGTTTTAGGAGCAGCCATGTCTATGTTTTTTAATAAAGCTCCCATGCCAACATTTTGAGCCTGTTCAAGGACCAGAGGATCCCAATTAGCTTGGAGCTTGGGATTGGAAAAGATACCAAGTCCCGTAAGAGCCTCCACTTCAACTCCCGCTCTGGGATGATTTGGAGGTAACATCATATTCTGAGCTGCAGCCTTGTCAGCCAGCCTTCTCCAGTTCTCAAAAACTGTATATTGCACAGGTTGAAATAACACCTGAGCTAAATGCTTAACATCAAACAGAGAAAGCAGCTCAGTATTCAACACTCTAATAACCTGCATAACTTCAGGAGAACCATGCCTGTATTGTGCTACTTTGGATTGCAGATCCTGGACTACTTTCCAGGCAATAATTGCATGTTAGTCAGGCTGACCCGAATTGGGAAGAGCTTTCTCTACAGGAAATGCTTCAATAACCCCCTCTGAGGAGGCACTATTGTCTTTAACTACTGTTGCACCTTCCTGAGGTAGGTGAAACATAGATTTAGAGGAAACATAAAGATTTTAGTCATACGCTTGGGACTTCAATAGTAAGTTTGGGCCCAGTAAGAGTTAATCAAAATAGTTAGGAGAGCTGGACCTGAAATAGAGTTTTAGATGCTAGTAACTGATTACCAAATAATTGATGATCTGTCATTTGCATGTTTGTTCAGCTGTGCTTAGAATAATGAGCAGAAACATTGATAAGTTGGTGTATAGAATAAAGACAATTACCAATTTCCTCCCTTTGTGGGAGCCCATCCAAAAGTCACGCAAGAGGAAACTTACAGGTCACTAAAGTAATTAGAATTGTTAAAACTCAGAAAGGCAAAAAGGTCAAAATGAGGAAGATGAGTTACTTCATCTTTTTTGGGACCACTGACCCAATTCAAGACCACCGACTCAATTCAGGACACACACTACGCATGCTTAATGACATTTAAGGCTCATTTCCATACGAAGCAGAGAATGGGAGATGTTAATGTTATGAATATGCATTTTGTATTTTGGATATTCATAATATTTGGAAATAAAAGGTATCATGTTTGCTTGGATCGGGGCCCTGCATCTTAGGGAGCTATCCCATGCAGAGCCTGGCGCCAAATAAAACATGCACTTTCTAACTCTAAACTGTTAGAGAGTTTTTGTCCGTCTCAGTTGGATATCGGTATTAGATCGATATTCAGTTTTTTGGTAAATCATAGGAACCTGCATAGGTTCCTCCTGAGGCATCTGTACAGCTCCCTCTGTTTCTCCAGGCATGCCTACCTTCTCTACTAAATCCCAATCTCCCTCTTCTAGAGCACGCAGTTTAACCACCTCCCAGAACCGTTTCGCATGTCTTGGACGTACCGTCACCCTACAGTCTGGGCGTGTCCAAGGACAGTTTTGTGGTACTCGTGTTAGCAATTGCCGGGCCAGCGGACGGCGCAGCAGCGGGGGCTGTAGCTGGTTCCGTGGAGCAGTGATGTGGCATTGCTGACTGCAGCGGTACCGGTGTCTGTACGGGCGCGGCCGGAGCCGCTGCGACTTCCGCGTTCGCCACTTCCGCCTTCGCCGCGTCGGTTTGCACAGCCGGCTCGGGTCTCTCTGGTGCAGGCCGGGCCGCAACACGTCCGGCAGTGCTGCAAGCTGCTGCATCATCTCCGGCAGCACTGCCAGCCACCGCGAAATGTCTTCTAGAGCTGCGGAGATTTCCGCCATCGACAGCTGCCCTGTCTGCGCTTGTGCGGGGAAATGCCCGGATGATGGCGCTTGCGCGGAGAAGCCGGGCGCCGCTGACGCATGCGCAGCACGATCGGGCGGCTCAGGTGCATGCGTGGAGCGGTTGTGGTAGATAATCCATAAACTACAGCTCCCGACGGCCGCGCCGCTGCTCCGGCTTAAAGGCGGCTGTGGCGGAGGCGCCGCGGGCGTGCCGGGCGGTGCCGCCAGGGCTGGCTGTGGGGCGACCGCTGGGACGCCTCCCGCTGCTGCGGGCTGCGGCATCGGGGGGGCTGTAGGAATTACGGATCCCCCCCTGCCGCAACTGAAGTCGGTGGCTGTGCAGCCATCTGGGCTGCGGAGGAGGGAGGGGTGGCCGCTGGGGCGAAAGGTGGGGGATGCTCCATCTTGTTACGTTGTTCGGTTATCTTTGGTAACTGCCTAGCAGGCGAGGAGTATTTCGGCATCACAAACTCATGCAGGGACGGATATTTAGGCGGAACATAGTTCTGGGGCAAAAGGTAGGACCCCTGCGCAGCCTCCGCGTTTCTCTCCGGTTCTGCCGGTACTGGAGCTGCGGGAGCGACCTCCATTTCAGGCGGCGCCGGCGATGGGTCCGTAGACTCGGTACCCACACTGCTCTGAGTCTCTAGACTCTCTGATGACTCTTATCTCCTCGGGAATTGTATCTCCCTCAGGACTCCCCGAACTGGGCTGTCCCTTTCCTTCGTGTTTCGCATAAAAATCTTGTAAGACATCAAATAAGAAACGCCATGCACGAAGTAGGTCATGCACACCAGTATCTCCATATAGGAACTCATGAAGTAATCTATCCCTTAACTGTATCCAAGTTTCCAAGCCAAAAGCAGTATCAGGCTCTGCTGAAAAGCCGTGATCTGCCACCTAACGCAATACATTACAAAGAGCGTCATCAGAAATATTGGCATTCGTGGCCGATAAAACAGCTGTCCAGGCAGCAAGGACCGTGCTTTCCTTTGAATTTTTATGCCCCATCTTTCAGTTTAGACTTCCATCGCCATAGCCCCAGGGCAGGGGCGGGGGGGAAAATGGCACACGTACCTCCGAGCTGCCGGAGAGTCTCTGAAGTTCGGTTGTGGTCGTAGTGAAACAGATTTAAAAGAAACATAAAAATTTTAGTTATAGGCTAGCTGTGTTGAAATTAGTTAGAATAAGAAAGAATTGGAGCTGGACTAGAGTTAATTAAAATAGTTAGGAGAGCTAGATTTGAAATGGTTTTTAAGATGTCAGTAACTGATTACAGAATAATTGATGATCTGTCATTTGTATGTTTGTTTAGCTGTGCTTAGAACGAGGAACAGAAATATTGATCAGTTGGTGTAGGGAACAAGGACAATTACCAATTTCCTCCCTCTGTGAGAACCTGTTCAAAAGTCACGCAAGAGGAAATGTGGAGGTCGCTAAAGTAATTAAGATTGTTAAAGTTCAGAGAGGCGAAAAGGTCAAAATGAGGAAGATGAGCATGCTTCATCTTTTTAAGACCACTGACCCAATTCGAGAGCAGCGACTCAATTCAGAGCATGCACTAGGCATGCTTAATGACATTAAAGCTCATTTCCATATGAAGCGGAGAATGGCAGGGGTCACTGTTATAAATATGTATTTGTATTTTGGATATTCATCACTTTTGTGGATGAATGAACTCTGTAACCGTTCATACCTGGACACTGCGCATTAGGAAGCTGTTCCACGCTGCTGTCCGGCGCCAATAAAACATTCACTTTCTAACTCTAAACTGTTAGAGAGCTTTTGTCTGTCTCAGCTGGATATCGATATGAGATCGATATTCTTATGTTGGTAAATCAGTAGTACACATCGCGGGCCACAAGATGTAGCTATTGTACCGAGAAACGGCAAGAATCACACCATAAGTCCAAGGAGAAATGGAATTATTTTATTAATTACAAGCTGGGTTATATAACTTGATTCACAAGAGAGCATGATACGATTGGTCCCTTGATCAACCACCTCTTAGAATGATTGGTGGGGGTTCCACAACGCCCATTCAAAATACTTTCTCCAGTGTACCAAATCAGTAGTTGGAAAACAAGTTTGGAGGTGCAACATAAAGTCTTGGTTTACAAAAATCTCAAATCGTTTCTCAGCTAACTTGCATGAGAAAGGAAAAACTTTACAGAATGCTTCAGCAGCTGGAAAATTCCTCTGCTCCTAGCTTTTTAGCATCCACAGGGACGTCTAAAGGGAGGGCACAAGTGATGGAGAGAAAGGTTGAATGTTTGGAGCATATTTTGACTGAAGGCTTGCAGTGTGTTGGCCCAGAGGGGGTCCAGGGAATCTTGGAGGTGCTGTTGCCCAGGACTGAAGGGGAGCTGTGACAATTTTTAGGATTAACAGGATATTGGAGGACCCGGATTGAGGACTTTTTTGTTCTAGCCAGACTGTTGTGTGATTTTTAACTCAAGATAGCCGCACTGTTGTGGTATGGACACCAGAGCAAAATTTGAGAAAATTAAAAGATGAATTGATTACTGTCCCAGCCTTAGCTTTTGCAGACTCAGAAAAGGAATTTGAATTGTATGTGGATGTTAAACAGGGCTGTGCCAAAGGAATTCTAGTGCTAAAATATTTGACCCATTGATGAGGAGGTGGCCCCACTGTTTGCTCTAAGGGTGACTGAGGCTCTGTTGTCTGCAGAACTGTGCAGCCACGACTTTGATGGCAACTGATAGCAGGATTGTTAAAGTCTAGCATCAAGTTCTAAATGGATGACCAGCACTAGATTGTTACAGTATGAAACCTGCTTAATGGAACAGGAGAGTTTAGAATTGAGAAGCGGGGAAGGGTTTAACTCAGCCTCCTGTTTAACTGGTCCCGAGGAAGGAGCCTTAAAGGAGGCTCATGACTGTATCCAGGCAATAGATCTCCAGACCTGAGCTAGGGAAGATTTATAGGATACCTCTCAGCCAAAATTATTTATATAACTTCAAGAGTAATAGAAGGAAGACGAATTACTGGATATGGTATAGTTAAAGGAACGGAACTGAAAGAAGAGGGTGTGAAAAACGAGGTTCACTCTTCGTAAAATTTAAAAAAAGTTTAATAAAAGGGACAATTAGGAGACAATAGCAAAAAGGGTATTACGGCTGGGTGCTTTGGCAGAAATCCAAAGGCACACCTCTACATCCAAAAGATCGTCTTTAAAAGTATATCTCTTATTGCATATTCAGCACAATCATGCATGAGTCATAAATTCTTTGGAGTTTCTGTGTATCATCCCATCTGCCTTATCTTCCTCCTTGGCTCCATTCCATCTCTGCTCCCTCCGTAAATTCTTCTCTCTCTGGTTTCTGGTTTTTCTTCTTCTCTGATAAAATATTCCAGGAATGTGAAGGCTTTCTCTGCCTATCTTTTCTAAATTAACTACAGAAACAATAGACATTCTATATCATGTATTACATTACAGAACCTAGGTAAAGTTTTTCTAACTTTAAGGAACATGCAAAAAGCCAACATCACAATACATTCATAACAATTATATAACATGAGAAAAGCCATCATCACAATGCATTCATAACAAGGGGAAGTTACCATGCACATGGTCAGCACAGACTGCAGAATTATATGCCTTAACAAAAGCCTGCAAATTGTATCAAGGACAGGTGGTGAATATATTTTCAGATTCAAAGTACGCATGTGGGGTGGTAAATCTGTTTGCAAAACTAAGGACAGAGGTTTATTAATGTGTAGGGGAAAAAAGTTCTCTCAGGAGAGCTTTATTACTTACCTATTGGAGGTGGTGAAAATACCAAAAGAGGTAGAAATAATACATGTTAGGGGACATCAGGCAAGGTACTCAGCAGAGACTGGCAAATGGAGAGGCTCAGAAAGCACCACTTTTGCCAGAGGTCTTCGGGATCCTCCCTTTGCTGCCAGTGGCTCAGCCATTGCTGGGGGAACTGTCTTTTCCACCAGAGGAGTTGGAGATAATTGTGAGTGGTGGGGCAGAAGAAAGAAGGGAGAATTGATTTACAAAGGACAGTAAGCAGTGGATTCCAGGAGCTTTGATCCTGCAAATATTAAAACAACTCCATGGGGGGAGTCATTTGGGCTCTCAAGGATTGGCAGAAGCCTTCCTCAAGATGTACTGCTTTGGGTCTTTCTGTTTTAGCAAAATGAGCAGTTGAGGGCTGCCTGATTTGGACCAAATTTAATAGCCAGTCTACAAAGGAGATTGCAAGGCCAGGGAGTGACCCTGGGCTACACATCCTTTCCAAGGATGACGGGTGTATTTTGCTGAGATGTCTCAGGTGAGAGGGCTTAAATATCTTCTGGTAGTGGTATGCCAGCTGGCTGGTGGCCAGAGGTGTCTCTAGTTGCTTCAGCAACTACTGGATCAGTTATTAAAGTATTTTTAGAACAAATGATTCCGGAATATGGGATTGTGGGGGCAGTGGACTTGGACAGGGGAACTCATTTTGCAAGGGGATCCTTCAAAGGATTATGGTTCCTTTGGGAATTCAGTGGGACCTCCATATCCCTGGCATCCTGAGAATTCAGGTCAAGTAGAAAAGAAAAGAACCAAACCCAAGGAGATAATTCTCAACCTAGTCAAAGGAACGGAGGTAAGTGATGTATGTTTAAACCAATATGTGACCAGAATATTGGGTCTAGTGAAATCTCTTTGACAGGAAGCCCAATTAGCACAGACACTGCCTTTGGACTTTGCTGTTTGTAGCATCCAACCAGGACCACAGAAACAGAAGTCAGGACAGCTGAACACGGGTGGACCCATCATACTCCAATCAAGGCCTCTAAAACCCCAGAGATTTGGACTTATCAGCAGGAGGGAAAGAATGGGAAACCTCAGCTAACTCCACAAAAGTGAAACAGATCAGTACCATGGATCTCTGTGGATTAGTGGGTTAATACACTATTTCCTTGCCACACTTGGTTCAGGGGCCAGATGTGGAAAAGCTGGGAAGGGGAAGTTCAGATGTTAATTTTTATACCATGCCAGGTGGTTAAAAAAGTTTAATTAATGATAAGTAAGGTTTGTAAAGATCAATTGAGAAATAAGAAGAGGGGGTATTCATAGGAAAGATGTGTGCTAGTGTCTTTAGAAACAATTCAGTGTGTGAAATTATGGGTGTTAATGTCTGAAAGGGGTCTTAATGTCTCTACCAGCCTCAAGCTATTTTGCCTCACTGCTCTGGCCTTGCCTACCTCTCCCTGGACTTGCCCACAATTGCCTGCACTTGCTTTGCAGCGCCTTGCCTGCATGGAAGGCAAGGTAAAGAGTGGTAGGCAGGGCAAAGCAAAGCCAGCAAGTTGTAGGTAGTGTGAGGCAAGGCAGACGTAGGCAAAGGAAACAAAGCAAGGGTAGGTTAGGAAAAACTAGGCAAGGTACTGAAGGAAAGGCAAAGCAAGGCCAAGGGAGTTGGAGTGCCTTTCCTTGGGAAGCAAAGGACATAGTGCCAGTGTTGGTGGAGCTGATGATAAGGTACTATGGGGAGGCAAACTCCAGCAAGACATTTCTCTTCTGGCCCCTTCTGTGTAGGAGCAATTGTTGGATGTATGCAATAGTGGAGGTGGTAAGCGACTTCCACTTGGTAAGTTCCTGAACGAGAATGGCAATGCTTTTTCATGGGAAGGAAAGAGCGTAGCCCCAGTGTTGGGGGTGCAGAGAAGAAGCTGCCTGGTGGAGGTCAAGGGTGGCAGCAACTTTCTGTCCTGGCACATTTGGTGTGGAAGCATTCCCTCAATTCATACAATTATGAAGTCAGTATCCATCTTTGGAAGGTGGTCTCCTGACAGAAAATCAATTTGGCATATGGTTTCCGCTTCTCAGAGGTGGCCTTCTGAAATACTGGCAGCACACATCTTTTGGACAAGGTAAACAGGTACCCTGAGTCTTGGTGAGCAGCTGATCTAGTGCTCTGGACAGGTAATGCCCAGTAACAGTGTTCCGGCACCTTTGTATGGGATCAGTCCCTTGATGTTTTGTATTTTGGAGGAGGGGATGCCATTTGTTTTGAGATGGGCTTCTAGTTCCTCTCACTGGCAAAGAAAGCAAGTTTGGATCCACATGTTGGGTGGTCTTAGTGAATTTAAAGGCTTTTTCCAATAGGCAGTTCTCTGGGTTAGATGGTCTGTTTCTTCTTTTTTGTGGGTCCAGCGGCTGAATGTGTCTAGTTTTGTAACTGGAATCTGTTAGACTGGAAGTGCATGAGGGTCCATAGAGCTGAGCGCACAGACCTGTGTGTGCTGCACTTTGTATGCTGCAGTGTGTGCATCCAAAATTAGTTTCTTTGCCAGAGGAAGCATGAGCCCATCTCAAAAGAAATGAAATCCCCTCCTTGAAAATACAAAACATCCGCGAATTAATCCCCTACAAAGATGCCAGAACACTGCTACTGGACATTGCCTCCCCTGGGCACTAGATCAGCTGCACACCAAGACTGAGCAGAGCTGCTTACCTTGCCCATAATAAATATACTGCCAAAAAGTCCAGAAGACGAGCTCTAAAAGCTGGAAACAATATGCCAAAAATTGAATCTTTCAGGAGACCACCTTCAATATATGGATACCAATCCATGGTTGTACAAGTCAAGGGAATGCTTCCACACCAAATATACCAAAAAAGTTGCTGCCACCCTTTACTTCCACCAGGCAGCTTCTTCTCTGCACATGAAACACTGGGGCTACATGATTTCCTTCCTGTGAAAAAGCATTGCCATTCTCATTCAGGAACTTACCAAGTGAAAGTCGCTTACCACCTCCACTATTGCATACATCCAACAGTTTCTCCTACACAGAAGGGGCCAGGACAAAAATGTCTTGCTGGAGTTTGCCTCCCCATAGTACCTTATCATCAGCTCCACCAACACTAGAACTGTGTCCTTTGCTTCTCAAGGAAAGGCACTCTGAATCATCTGGCCTTGCCTTTCCTTCAGTACCACTGCCTAGCTTTGCCCAGCCTACCATTGCTTTTGCCTTCCCTACCTACCTCTCCTTCCCTTTCCTTGCCTTCCATTCCCCTCCTTTGGTTTGCTTTGCCTTGCCATCCAAGTAGGTAAGGCAATGTAGTCAAAGTTTAGGCAATTCCAGTCGAGAGAGGTAGGGAAGTCAAGGCCATACCAATGAGGGGGAAGCAAAGCAAGGCAATGGAGTGGCAGGCAAGAAAAGGCCGAGAAATTGTAGGCAAAGCAGAGCAGTTGCTTAGATGCTTCGTCCTTTTCCAGTTTCCCAAGAAAGACACAAGAGATCCAACTTTGGGTGCTCTAGATCACTTTGGTGAATTAATCTGTATACAGAAAAGTAAGAGAAGTTATGGTGGGCTTCATCCTCTTCCCCCTGCCACACATCTCCTGATATCTCTGCTCTCCCAACTACCTTTGCCTCTCTAGCTGCTTCCTGGAGCATCCCAGTTGTCTTTTGCTGAAGAAGGTGAATGCTCTCTTCAGATTCTGGATCTTTTCTCTGCTGCTCTCCTTCCCCCCTTGTGGTGGTGCGATGTTTTGTTGTATGTTTTGTCCACATGCTCTGGATGCTTCAATGGTGTAACTCTATTACTCCCTTGCCCCCATTCCCAGTTGATACACCCCAAACCCTAGCTGCTCCCCCAGTGCTCCCTACATGGTTGTTCTCCTCCCCTCATTCTAGTTGGCTCTCCATCAATCACCCAAGTCCCTCGCATTGTTCCAGAGGGTTCTGTGTCCATCACCTAAGCCCTCCCTGATTATCCTTATATGGTTCTTGTCAATCCCCAGAGACCCTGCCCTTTGTGGTACCTCCCCTCTGGAAATCCCCTAAACCTCCACGCCCCATTGGGGCATGTGGCCCCTTTCCCTCCGCCCCTTAAGGCCATTGGTCTGTGTGTACATCTGTCCCTGTCCATATCCCTCCCCCAGAGATCCCTATTGGCCTATGGTCGAGCCATTCCCCTTGTAACACCCTCCTTTGTAAGTTGTTGCCCGCCCTTGATCTGCGCTTGTTCTCCCTGGACTCCCTCCTGGCTGTAAATGTGGAGCTGTATCCAGAGACAAACCTCCTCGCAACCTTTTATCTTTTCCCTCGTCGGGCTTGCTGACAGCCACAGCACCTGGGGTTTCAGCTCCCCTGGGCAGAGCTGAGACTCCAGAGGAGCAGCCTTAAAGCCGAGTGCCTTTGGCTGCTCCCCACTCCTGCCACACACTGCGAGTGCTAGCTGGGCTGTGGAGAAGTGGTCACTGTGACACCCCCTCCTTTCACCATCTTGAACTCTGCTAGTTTGTGGACCCCACATCCAAAGTTCCAAAGCACAAATCCATAGCAACAGATCCCTGTGTCTGTTTCCCATGGCCCTGGTCCCTAGCAATGGGCCCTAGTGCAGGTTCCATGGCAACTGAACATCACAGTGCATCCATGTTTTGGCTGCTTTGGGACTTGAACCTGGGCAAGTGTCACATTGCAGGTAGGTATCGAACTAAATGTAAGAACAAGTCCTTATCATGGTTGCCATGGTAATCATCCTTAGTAATGGGACCTTTGGATGGTTGCAGTGGCACCTGAGTCTAGCGGGGGGGGGGGGTCCTTATGATGGTTGTCATGGCAACCAATATGTCAACAGGACTTTAGGGTGGTTTACATGGCAACCAACTCACATAAGTGTCCATGGCATGGTCCCTAGGAATGGGCTTTATAGATGCCATAGAAGGTGACCACAGCAATGGATCTTCATGGAGGTTTTCATGGCAACTGATCCCAACAATGGGAACTTATGCTCATTGTTGTTGGCACCTGCTGACAGAAAACTGTATCAGTGCAAGTGAGTGTAGCAACACTCCTTAGCAGCAGTGGTGTCGGTGATTGAGGCATGGACCCAGACCAGCAGGGAATCTGAATTGTTTATTCAAAGAAATGAGCTGGTTTTATACACTTTTTCAAGGCACAGTATTTCCTTATATGGCAATTCTCACTATGTGACCTATCCTGTGTTGCCACATCAGCAACACACTTTCCAAATATCCTTCTGTGGGATGATCACTCGCTGTTCACCTGTCCATCAGCTCCTGGCAGGCTCCTCTCCATAGGGGTCTGCTGTGTGACACCTCCCCCCAGGGTCCAGTGGAGACAAGCTTCTCTGTGCCGCCATGTGCTCCTTTGTGCTGCCATGTGCCTCTGCAGGCACATCCCACAGCTCACAGCTCGATTCTATGTTACCTCTCCCCATACAGGGGTTTACTGATGATTATCATGGCAACCGACTAGCAATGGGTCTCAGTTCAGGTATCTATGGCAACAGTCCCCAGCCACAGGCCTTAATACAGATTGCCATGGCAATCCACCATCACAACAGGTCAAGTGCTTGTTGCCATGGCAGCCGTTAATGCAGCAACGTGTCTCAGTGCAAATATCCATGACAACAGGTTTTATGTTGGTTTCTATAGCACCTGACCGTATTGATGGGTTTCAGTGCAAGTGTCCATAGAGATAGTTCATACCAGTGAGTTTTAATGATGGTTGCTAGAGCTTCCAACCTTGGCAACTGGATCTAAGGATGGTCTTATACCTTTTGCTATTATCTCGGCACTCTGGGTTCCTACACTGTTGCTCTTACCCTTTGTTTTCTTATCTCATTGCTGTTTCCAGTAAATTGTTCTTATCTCAACCCATGATCTTTTGTGCCTCCAATTCTCAACTCCATCCTGCTGCAGCAGGAAGAGGTAGAGGAAGCAGAAGTAAGAGAGTGATGTGTGATTTGGGACAGTCTTGCTGGGGGCAGTGAATTGGGAAGTTCCATTCCTAAACCACAACACAGACACAAGCAGAGATGAGGCTGAATGTGCAGGGCTCAAGAGAGGCAAGTGGTAGGAGGTCAGTACAGCTTTTGGAGAAGGGTCCGTCCTGCCTTGTGTAAGGCCCCAAAAACTTGCTCGAGGAGCCTCTTACATTTTTTTTATGAACTCTGAATTAGGCACATGGGTGAAATAGTGACAAGATACTCTCAGAAAGTCAAAACAACAAAACTTTACTGGCAACTTCCATAAATCAGAGGACTTTAGCAAAAGTTTAGAGCAGCATTCAATCAACAGAAAACATTTCACAAAGCACTACCTTAGCCCATTCAACTTAGCAAACTCCAAGCCCATTCAATTTTAAGTTACTCAAAACTCCAAGAAGATGGAGCTAGAAAAAGGAGGAGAAAGAGAAAGAGAGAAGATTTAGAAAAGAATGAATGTAGCTACTACTCCTGAGTTCCAGCAGTGTCTCTGATGATATAAAATCCCGGATGAGGTAGGGTCAAGCCATGTGCTTTCCTTGTATCCTGGTTTAAGTACGTTTTGGTTTTCGTGGGCTGTGGAGAGAAACAATGGACTCTACATGCTCCAGTGTGAATCAGGCTGAGGCCATTTTATTGATGAACTACTGTCCCTAATACACAGTTCTTGCTTTCCTACACGCGATTGTGCATAATTATTATTGGTTAAGGCCTATTTTCACACAAAGCTGCTTTATGCTTTATGATTGGCTCTTGTATGTGTGTCACATCGTCCATTGTGTATGTCACAACTGTCCTTCAGTTGGCATTTTCTTATCCTTCCTTTGCTTGTTCCTCGTTCACATCCTTCCCAATGCTGCTTGTTCCTTTCTCACAACCTTCCCATGGACTTTTTCCCCTGTGTATGTGCTTAAGTCCTTCTGTCTTACGTGCTCTGGATTTTCTATCTTATGGGTGGTTCACAATATGTATCATTTTCTAGTAAAAACATGGTTTCCACATTGGGCCCTTCCCCAGGTGCGACTTCTGGTCTGGTAGCCACTCTGGAGATGGGTTAGGGGCTCCAGGGCGGCCAGTGAAAGATCACCTCTGGTGTGCCAGGAATCGGCGGCCACTGGAGGGCTGAACTAAAGGCCCTGGGGGTTAGGGTGTGGGTAGCAGGGCAATTCCTCACCAAAAGCAAGGCCCGACCTTCCCCTTCTCCCACACATGCATCCAAAATGTTTTGAGCCAGCAGTCTCCTCTAGTCTTTCAAACTTTATCCTGAGCTATGGTTTCATGATGCTGGTTTGGGCCCTTGGCCATCAGAGTCTTCCACAGGTTCTCCAGGCATCACAGGGTCCTCCTCCAGCTCCCAACCAGGAAGGAAAACCAAGTCCACAAAGGCACCCCAGAAAGGGCTGAGCATGGCTGTGACCTTCAAATTGTCAGCTGCTTTCCATAGGAAATAACAGAAGCTCCCACAGACTCTAACCCCTGCCATGTAGCATGACATGAGGAGGAGATTCCTCCTTTAGAGGTCAGAGAAAGGAAAAGGAGCCCCAGAATTGAGGGACTGTGCCTTTGAGAGCTTTCCTTTACAAATGCATGGAATACCCTCTGCTCTAGGAGGATGTATCTCTCCTCAAACAGGGACATCCTTGTGGCCAAAATCACCCCAACCTGAAGGCCAGGCACTGGAAGGGGTTCTGCAGGTAACGTACTCTGGGCACAGACCTCGACTGGCCTCGCTTCTCTCTGCAGTGACAATCACACCCCAGGGCTCTGCAGCACCACATGGGCTTTCACAGGGAGGTTGCTCGGGCCTCACTTGGCCCCTTCCCTTCCTGCGACCCCACACAGGGATTGTTCTGCTCCTGCCCTTCTCCTCCCAGAACCTCCCCTGAACAGCATTTTTTTTGTGCCTGGAAATTCCTTAACAAGTCAGTTGGGTTCTTCGGGCTTGACTCAGAACTTTGGTTTTTCCTCTGTCAGCACACGGCAGAACTGCTCAGGGTGGGAAGGAGCACAGGAGGTGTGTAGTGGGGTCTCCTGCTGAGAGCAGGGTCTGCCCTGAGGAACAAGCTGAGGGCTCAGAGCTTCAGCCAAAGGGGTGCTGAACACTCCTGGCACCAGAGAGGTCAGGTTTGTATCTCCCAGTGGTGCTGCAGAGAAGGACCCCCCAGCCAGGTGAGAGATACTCCAGTATGAACCTGGTATAAGAACAGTCCAAATGGCACCAGGAGCCTCTGCCAAGGTCACCAACACAGCCTGGTCAGGTGGGCTCTGTGCCCACGTGTCCACACGTGCCCCCAGGTGTCTGCCACAGCCCCATCTGCCATGGCTTCATCAGCTGCACTTCTTCCTTCCCCTGTGTGCTTATGGTGGTCCTTCCCTGAGCATTTGTCAGCCCCTGGGGACCTCTCCAGATCCAGATGAAGCTCCATGCACAGATCTCAGAAGCTGTGAGTGGTGTGAGGTCAGGAGAGCTGTTAGGGTAGTGTCAGTCCTGCCTTGCCATGAGCAATGGTTTCCTGGGGCTGGTTTGGGCCCTTGGCCATGACACTCTGCCACAGGTTCTCCAGGCTTGGCTGGGCCCTGCTCCAGCTCCCAGCCAGGAAGGAAAACCACATCCACAAAAGCCCCCCAGAAAGGGCTGAGCATGGCTGTGCCCTCGGACACCACAGAGCTGGAACAGCTGGCACTGGACTGAGGAAACGGGACCTGTCCCCAGCCATGGCTGCAGAGGCAGAGATCTCTGGAGAGGCCCTTGCCAAGGTGGGAGGCACCACTGACACTTCAGGGAAAAAGGTCCAGCTGTGATGAATGAGCTCCACTGGAGGCTTGGGGGAGGATGAGAGCAATGAAGGCAGAGGAAGGGACCCTTCTAATTCCCCCCAGGAAAAGTCCCCCAATCCCATCCTCCTTCCTCCCCTTGCCTCTGGGTACCATGGTCCACCCAAGCTCTCAGCTGCCGTGTGGAGGCATTGCCCTTCTGCCTCTGGATAACAGATGAGCACATGGGAAACTTCTACCTGCGGAGAGCTCAGAGTGAGGAAGGTCTGCTACTTCTGTGGGCCAGAGCAAGACTTCCCTTGGTGTTTCATCCTACTTGTTAGACTAGTCTAACAAGGAGCTGAGAAATGCTCCCTTACAGTCAAAGAGTGAAACAGAAACCCAAAAGTGATGTGTAAAGCCCTCAGCCATTTCACCTGACCTTTGTGTAGAGCATTCCTCTACCAAGCATGAGGAACAGCCTCTGCTAGAGCAGGTTCTGCAGAGAAATTTGTCACAAGGATTGATCTCCCATGGCCTTGCTTCTGAAAACATGAGGTCCTGTGAACCAAGAGCCCTTACCTCGAAATACAAGAACAGCACCAGCAGCCAATGTGAGAAGGAATAAAGGGAGTTGTATCCAGGAAGCAGAGACCCACTGAGATGCACCTGGAAAAACAGAACCTTTGAAAAAAATTATCTGAGTGTCATCTGGCAATGTTCAATCTTACCCCCAAACTTAAGCACCTGCCTAAAGAGTTTCTGTGGAGATGAATGCAGAAATAGTCCCATTCCTCCATGGGTGGGCAGAGCCTGCCTTCCCTCGGGATGTGCACAGCCTGTGGGGCAGGAGGGACCCTGCTCATTTCTCACTGCAGCCTGTCCTGCCTGCAGTGCGCCGTGATGCTCTGGGATGGGTCTGGCTGGGCTGGAGAGCTGTTGCCTTCCCTGGCACTGGGAAGGGCCTCACAGGGCTCCTGTGACCATGAGCCTCCAGCAAAGACTTCTCAGGATGATGGGACTCACCTGAGAGGAGCACAGTAGTTTCCTTCTCCACCTGCAGCAGGGGGTTCAGGATTTGACAGGTGACTTTTCCCACTTGCTCTCCTGTAACTGTGGCTTTGCACACATTGAAGAGTTTCTCACTGTCCTTTCCAAATGAAATAATTTTATGATTTTATGATTCTGTGCTATTTTTGATCAGTGAATCCAAGCTAAGCAGCTCCACCTGATGTTATCAACACCTGCATACAAACGGTGCCCACTGTCCAGCTGGGGGGAACTGGCAGCCCAGATCATCTCCTTAGCCCAGATGAGAAGTCACAGCAGGGAGGGCCCCATTCCCCTCAGTTCCACAGCCAGGGATGCTGAGCACTCAGGCGTCTCTCAGGTGGGCTCACACCTCCCCAGCAGGGATTATTGCAGCTCGCCAGCCCCACACGGGTCAGAACAGGGATCAGGCTGGGCATGGAGCATCCAGAGCATCTCTTGGCACAGGAACTCCCCCCAGGCTCTTTTGCACCTTAACCAAGCTGTTCCTGCCTGCTGCATTTCACCACACAATGAAACTGCCTTCGAACCTACTGCAGTCCAGGCTGGGTCTCCTGGAACATTCAGGTTTAGAGCTCCTTCCTTGCCTAAAACTCCCAGAGCTGCCATGACCATCATGGGGCTGGTGAGATCACCAGTTCCTGGGTTCCCTCCTGGGTGGTGGTACATGGGTTGAATTTTCATGGCTCCTTACAGATCTCTCAGTGACTCAGAAATAAAGTATCACATTAAACAAAAGGCAGGTGCCATTTAGCCCACGAGCTGCTGGGAGCTGGCACATGAGACACTCTCTCCCATTTCCTCCACTCAGCTTCTCCAATCTCCAGCTGTCAATTTCCCAGACAGAATGAAAGTGCTGATCTTACTCCTGATCCTATGGAAAGACATTATAAGCTGTTTTTACATGAAGTAAGCAGAGGATCCTATGATCAGAACCAGGGAGACCCTGCATCCAGCTGGGAGAAGGAGAGGGACAAACAGTTTTACTGGAGTGTGTGCATCTGATGGCCTGGCACAGCAGCCCCACCAGAGTACAAAGTTCCAGCAGACACTGGGGCACAGAGTACCCCAACACCATCAGGCTACAGAGGGGTAGAACCTGTCTGTACTTCTGGAGTGATGTAGGATCCCAGCAAGTGACTGTAATGGAGGCTGGAATCAGCCTGACTGGGAATGAGTGGCTCAAAGTGCCCCACTGTTACTGTCCCAGAGGCTCTGTGGATTCTTGGCAAAGGCCATCTAAGGAGAAGGGATTTCAGTTTTCTACAGCAGCTTCTCACAGGACTTGTCCTCCAATACTTGCATCAGTTTTGTTGCCACCCTTCAAGTACCTCCATATTCTTTTTAAATAGTGGGGCCCAGAGTTGCACATGAGGTGAGGCTGCAGCAACACTCAGTGCAGCAGGATCATTGCCTCTCTTTACTACTGGTTCTGATGTCTTTGATAAAACTTCTGCAGGGCTGCTCTGTAGCCACTCCTCTCCCAGTCTGTATTTTCCTCTGGCATTACTCTGCCCTAAGCGCAGATGTCAACACTTGTTCTTGTTGAATCTTATGCCTTTGACAATTGCCAAACACTCAAATCCATCCAGACCCCTCTGCAAAGCCTCCTGCCCCTCAAGAAACTCAGCAGCATCTCCAGTTTGGCATCATCAGCAAACTTGCTAATGATACATTCAATTCCTGCACCCAAATCACTGATAAACACAAGGAACAGACATACTCTAGGACTGAGCCTGCAGGAACTCAGCTGGTGACTGTCCATCAGACAGAGGTAGCTGTATTTTCTACAACCCTGGAGCCCTGGCAATCAGGCAGTTCTTCACTTAGGGTACCATATACCAGTTTGTCTCACAGCTGGGCACCTTGTCCAGAAGGCTGATGTCAGGGTCACTATCACTATAACCCAGGAAAGCTTCATCCAGCACCTTTCTATCATGAGGCAGGTGACTTATCATAGGATATCAATTTAGTCAGAGAAGACTTTCCCAATATCAAATAATTTCTAGGGCAATGAGAAATACTTCTGACACAGTCTTTGAAGGAAGAAACAGCTGAGAAAAGTGACACTAAGGGGCAAGTTGAATGGGAATCCAAGAGTACTTCAGATGTCATCCTCTAGAAAAACAGAATTTCTCCCATTTCAAGTTGATTTCTCTAAAGGGTGACTGTAAGTTCCAGGAAAACCCCACCTTCATTCCCTAGGTAACCTGTCAACAAAAACATCAGTCTAACAGAATAATGATCCTTGATCTTCAAACAGAGCCACACCCTGAGTTAATCCTCCAGTGTTTAATTCTTCATTTCGGTTTCGTTCTTGAAAGTTATTTCCTTAAAGAGCTGATCAAAGTTCACATTTCATCTATAGATTGAAGACGTGGAGATCATTCTTACCTGACAACAGGTAAAATCTAGCTCTAATTCTAAAACAGGGCACATTTTGTGGGTGTTGAGTAGGATCTCTGCTTGTCTTAAACCTCTCATTGACATCGAAGCTCCATTTGCACTTAATTGCCTACATCACCAACACAGAGCCCTCATATAGCAGATGAGATGTGACCTTCAGGAAGCAAAGTGACTTTTAGGCAAAGAAACACCATATTTGAACTTCAGGATCTGATTCTTCTGTTCATTTTCCTTCCCTTCTGCAGCTGGAAATTTCTCTGGCAAGAAAATACCAGTCCCATATCAGTGCTCATCTTTGCTGACCGAGGCAGGTAAGCAGCTCTCTGTTGTTTCTTTCTCTCCTGAACAAGTGGTGAATGTGCTGCTGCTGTCGGGGTGGAAAGGACCCACTCTCTTCCCTTCACCCCAGCTGTATACCCAGGGCCCAGCGACCCCGAGGTGTCCTCAGGCAAAGGTGGCAAGAACTGGGGTCATCAGCAGCACAGGTGTTCCCAGAAGGTCTCAGAGATGAACTAAACATTATGGGGAATGAACTAAACATTATGGGGAATGGTCATTTGGGGGAAAAGTTGAGATATGGACTGGCCCTCTGGGTCTGGTGTTTGTTTCCCAAGGATCGTTCTGATGCTGTCCAGGGGGAGGTGGCAGAGCAGGAGAGAAGGGCGGAATTCCCCCTCTGGAAAGGGCTTTTGGGCCCAGGGACGCCCTTGGGGCAGGGCCTTGAGGCAAAGCAGGGCTGATGATAATGCTGGAACTTCCTTCTCAGAGAGCAAGGCTGGTTCCAAGTCTGGCCACTTGGAACTCTTTCCTGTTGCAAGCTGCAACAGTGTGAAACTGCCTTGATTTTATGGTAACTCAGGATGATGATAACTCCCAGAGCACCCAGGGGTCAGTTGCTCATACAGAAATGTTAACAAGCTTAAAATTTCTCAGTTAGTACCTTAAGTACCTTAAGTGATTGAGGTTGTCAGTTCATAAGCAGCAAACCTCAGGTCATCACAGCATTGTCTTTGTTTACCCATTAAATAATTCATCTCATAATTCCACCGTGTTCAGGGGTCTTTGCAGATCTCACAGGTGGTGCAGAGTCAATGTCATCCTCACTCAATTTTCTCCCCTTCTGGTCTAACACTGATTCTTGTCCTCAGTTAAACTGTGTCCCCGTGTGTCTGTTTAGCAGTGCTGAACATGAAGTTTTGAGGGATGGAGAAACTCCGCCTCTGTGTGTTTTTTGTTGTGTTGAGTTTTTTAGACCTGTGTTCTCATGGCAGGGCTGGTTGAGAGGGCTTTAAACTAGGTTTAAAGGGGTAAGGGGATGTGTTGGAGAGGATGAAAGTTTGGTAAGAAAGTTTCACAGATATGTAGGCTTGGCAGAAAGATCTCTGAATGTAGAAACTGAGGATGAGATAGAAATGGAAGCAAGTTTTGATATAGAGTAAAAGATGTTTTGCTGAAACACTGACCACTGAATAACTGAGAAGGCAAAGGTTGGAGATGAGATGGAAGGAGATTTTTATGATTAGGACAAAGGTATGTGACTACAAACAAACACATGTTTTTCACCAAGTAAATAAGTCTCAAGAAGAGCATAAGTAAATAGAAAACATGTCTTTACCAAAAAGAGAGATATGGCAGGCAAACAAGAAATGTTGATGTAGCAACAAGAAGAGAGGTCTGAGAATTTCCCATTGTAAGCTTAAACTGTAACTTACTTACTCTTGAGATTGGATAATAATGACTAAAATATGGTGATGGTAGTAGTTATGATAGGCTATAGGCAAATGTAAAGGTATTGTGTATGGTGCTTATTGGTTGTTATGTGTTAAGATACTCTGCAAAGAAAAGTATCTAATGCTTTGTAACTTGAACAGAAAGCGGCTTCAGGTATGCCCACAGCTGGAGCTAGCAGCTGTAGGGCTGGCTCTGGATACCCACTCCCTGAACTGCTGTAACTTCGCCTATGCAATAAACAGCTTTCAAGAGAGC
>NW_024580988.1:45537-58685 GCF_017639235.1 Corvus kubaryi
CTGCGTGTGAGTCCTTTCCCCCGACTTGCAGCTTTTCCCGCAACTGCCTTCGAGGGTCCACTCTTGAAGTTTTTTGGGGTACAATTTTAAGGTTGAGCCGTTCAGAAACAAAAACAGAGGCCCTTCTCCTTCCCTGGGAGCAAAGGGTCTTCATCATCTTCATCTTTAGGACTATCTCTGGGAGCATCTCTACGGACTGAGGTTTTCTCCTTTCCCGTTCGGAGCAAAAGTCCTCATCTGGTTCATCTCTACGGACTGAGGTTTTCTCCTTTCCCGTTTGGAGCAAAAGTCCTCATCTGGTTCATCTCTCCCTGTCCAAACTTCTCATGAAATTACAGCTGCGTCAGCATCTGCCTATCTCAGCGCAGGTGCTTTTGCTCACGAGTTGAACACTCCACCCCCCATATCTTCATGAAATTACAACAGGATACTCTGATATATCATAGCTTCACAACAGAATTTCAGCTTTAAGCATCTCCTCTCTCTCTTCCCTCAGGTTTTCAGCTCTTCACAGCAATAAAAGGGTTAATCTCACCTCGGCCTTGCAGCTTTGCAGCTGGAATGTTGAATTTTTCTTATCGCAGTGGAGAGGGGGGAGAGCCGAGCCGCTCCGGCTGCCCACGGCAAGGCAGTGGGGGGGGGTTCCACGGCTGGAACAGGTCCATGGCTTCAGGATGGCCGTGGCCCGGCCCGGCCTGGCCCAGGCAGGGCCTGGCCGGGCCCGCTGGCCCCCACACGGAGCCTGCAGCCACTTGTCCCAGCGCCGGAAACGAGAGAGAGCTTGGAGGGGGAGTTTGCCTATTCTTAAATGTGGATCACAGAGGTGATCACAACTTTAAGTGGCTTAGAGAATTGTCCATATTCAAACTGGCCAGCTGATAGGTTCTATCAGTTCCCAGAGGAAACTGTAAGCACCCCTTAGCAAGGACGTCCCTTCCGGGACTATGCTTGCTAACCTATGACAATCTGTTGGAGGGTAAGAGGGCTCTGCAAAGGGATGTGGACAGGCTGGATAGATGGGCCAAATCAAAAGATAATGAGATTCAAGAAGACCAAGTGGCAGGTCCTGCACTTTGGCCACGACAGCCCCTGCAGCACTACAGGCTGGGGACAGAGTGGCTGGACAGCAGCCAGGCAGAAAGGGACCTGGGGGTACTGGTTGACAGCTGACTGAACATTAGCCAGCGATGTGCCCAGGTGGCCAAAAAGGCCAGTGGCATCCTGACTTGGATCAGGAACACTGTGGCC
This sequence comes from Corvus kubaryi, assembly GCF_017639235.1. Taxonomy (NCBI): domain Eukaryota; kingdom Metazoa; phylum Chordata; class Aves; order Passeriformes; family Corvidae; genus Corvus; species Corvus kubaryi. Next base: position 46,786 of record NW_024580988.1, read on the forward strand.
AGCAGGACCAGGGAAGTGATTCTTGCCCTCTACTTGGCACTGGTGAGGCCGCACCATGAGTGCTGTGTCCAGTTCTGGGCCCCTCAATTTGGGAAGAATGTTGAGATGTTCCAGCACATCCAGAGAAGGGCAACAAGGCTGGTGAAGGGTCTGAAACACAAGTCCTGTGAGAAGCAGCTAAGGGGGCTGGGGTTGCTTAGCTTGGAGAAGAGGAGGCTCAGGGGAGACCTCATCACACTCTACAACTACCTGTAGTCAGGTGAGGGTCGGTCTCTTCTCCCAGGCAACCAGCAGTAGGGCAAGAAGACACAGTCTTAAGCTGCACCAGGGGAGATTTAGGTTGGACGTTAGGAAAAAGTTTTTCTCAGAAAGGGTGATTGGGCATTGGAATGAGCTGCCCATGGAGGTGGTGGAGTCACTGTCCCTGGAGGTGTTTAAGAAAAGACTGGATGTGGCACTTGGTGCCATGGTCTAGTTGACAAGGTGGCGTTGGATCAAAGGTTGGAGTCAGTGATCTTAAAGGTCTTCTCCAACCTCGTTGATTCTGTGGTTCCATATCTTCTTTGGAAAAGCATTCAACTTGTTTGGGAATGTGGTTTTGTCCTTCAAAGGAACTAATGACTTGTCAGGCAGTGAGAGATCTTTTGGGCCTTCCTTGGATGACAGGAGAATTTTGTAAAAGCTGGATGTAAAAAGACCATGATATTTCTGAGAAGTTTCAGTGTTGCTAAACAAGGTGTGTAAGGTCTCAGCATGTTCTGGCTGGAGTTCCTGAGTCAGATGTTCCTGTCTTGTGACATTTTCCATTTCTAAGCCTCCAGCAGCTGATCCAGAGGGGAACAGGTATCTACAAGTCCTGTGTCACATCTGCCCCTCCCCAAATACCTGGTCTAGTATCACAACTCTAATAATATCCAAAACAGCCCCTGAGACCTCTTTTTGAGTGACTGAGGAGCAGCCCCCATATCTCTAATCAAGATAAAACTCTTTCCCATATTAGATCTCCAAACTAATGCCTCCAACAAAATTCCATATGGCCTCATGTGATAACTGTCTGCAAATCATGAACTTAGTGTGTGTCCAAGCCCATGAAAACCCCTGTGCAGTAGAAAGAGCAGAATTTGACATGACAGTTTCTAAAATTTTGTGCCAGTTTCATATTCAGTGCCCTGAGCTGTCTGTGTGGTTTATGGACATGTGGTTGGTGGCTGTGGCCATCTCAGCCCAAGACCCTTGGCTTCATGAATGATGTGAGACTTGATGGTGATTTAACACCAGATGGCCAAGAAGTACCACACAGGTGCTCATTCACTCCCTGGTGCCCTAGAGCCCCTTGGAAAGCTAAACCTTGTTGGCTGAGATAAGAAGAGCTTGAAGCAAAGTAAAATAAACAATGGCAATAACAAAAAGATGAATTGTGTTGAAAAGGAGAGAGGGAGAGAGAGAAAGAGAGAGAGAGGAAAAAAACCCAAGTGATGTCCAATGTAATTGCTTGCCAGCCACAGACTGATGCCCAGCCTGTACTCGAGCACTGATCAGCCCCCTTCCAGCCAACTTCCCACAGTTGACATAAAAGGCATGGTGTTCTGTGGTCTGGAATATTCCCCTGGTCAGTTTGGGTCAGCTGTCTTGTCTGTACTTCTTCCTCACTTCTTATGCACCTGCTTGCTGGCAGAGGAAAAGACATTGAAAAATCCTTGACCTGGGGTGAACACAATGGAGCAACAACCTTATCAACATTGTTCTCATCTTGAATCCAAAACACAGCCCTGGACCAGCTACTTGGGAACAAAACACCTCTATCCCAGCTGAAACCAGAACAGAGAACTCACAGTGCTCATTTACCTCCATGCACCATAAATAGAGCTCAGAGCAACCAGCTAAGAGCCTGTGCTATGGAGATCAGAGACATGAACCCCCATCTTAGTGATCTATGATGAATTTGAAGAAATATCTCTGGGAGTCCCTGTCTCTCCTTGGGAAGTGAAGAGGGAGAATTTGTTATTAAAACCATGTGAATTCAACACTTGCCCTGTCACTGCTCTTTATCTGTCTGCCTTGATCCACCACCATGCCTGTTCTAACAGCATCCAATTTAGTCACATCAGATGTAGCTGTGAGGCCTGTAGGTCATCTTCTCTTCCAGACACTGCAGTGAAGGGTGATTGACTCCTGCTTGGAAGTCATCAGGATGCCCCAGCTTCTTTACTGCTCATTAAACATGGAATGTTAAACATTAATAAACTAATAAAGATATCACACCAAAAGTGTTGCTATGGGGACTGAGGTCAGGAACATCCTGGAAATGTGAAAATGCACTGAGAGAGCCAGAGCCAGAGAAGGGCAGGATCTTTAGTGCAGTGCAGCAAAACTGACCCTGGTGCAGCTCCCTAAATGATTTCAGGTTTGTTCTGGAGCTGATGCACTGTCACTCTGCAGCCTAATTTTTTCCAGAGAGTGGTAACTTTGGGATAGCAAGTGCCATGGATTGCTCTTTCTCCAAATGTAGGCTTGGGAGGGGATAAACTTTTCTTCCTCCTTTTCATCCCATTTCAGTGCATGGACAGAGAGACTCTTGTAACCCAGCCTTCCAGAAAGGCTGGACATATTTTAAGGAAGAAATCTTGAAGGTGTAGGAGCAAACTGTCCCTATGTGCTGAAGGAGACAGATCTGGCTGAATGGGGAGCTTTTGCAAGAAGTCAAGATAAAAAAGATGGTGTATGACCTTTAGAAAAAGGGGCAGGCACCTCAGGAAGAATACAAGCATGTCATTAAGTCATGTAAAAAGAAAATTAGAAAGACAAAAGCTCAGTCAGAACTCAAAGTGGCCACTGCTTCTAAAAGACAGTAAAAAGTGTTTTTATAAATATATCAACAACAAAAGGAGGACCAAGGAAAATCTCCATTCTTTATTGGATGTAGGGGAAATAGTATCACCAACAATGAAGAAAAGGCTGAGGTTCCCAATGCCTTCTCTGCCTCATTCTTTAACAGTAAGACCTCTTATCCTCAGCACAAACCTGAACTGATAGACAGGAATGGGGAGCAGAATGGACTGCCTGTAACCCAGGGGGAAATAGTTAGTGACCTATTGAGCCACTTAGACTCCCACAAATCTATGTGATCATACGGGATTCACCTGAGGGTGGTGAGGGAGCTGGTGGAAGAGCTTACCAAGCTATTCTGCATCATTTATCATCAGTTCTGGCTCACAGGGGAGGTCCCAGATGACTGGAGGTGCCAGTGTGATGCCCATCCTCAAGGGGGGCTGAGGAGGTTCCAGAAAACTCCAGGCCTGTCAGCCTGACCTCAGTGCTTGGCAAGGTTATAATACTAGCCTTGTTAGTATTACCTGCAAGGCAGATAATACTAACAGTGATCACACAGCACATACAAGACAACCAGAGAATCAGGCCCAGCCAGCCTGGGCTTAGGAAGGGCAGGTCCTGCTTGACCAAACTGATCTCCTTTTATGACCAGGTGACCCATCTGGTGCATGAGGAAAGGCTGTGGATGTGTCTACCTGGACTTCAGCAAAGCCTTCAACAGTCTTCCACAGTCTTTCCTGGAGAAGCTGCAGCCCACAGCTTGGACAGGTGCATCTTCACTGGGTTAAGAGCTGACTGCAGGCTGGGCCCAGACAGTGGTGGGAATGGTGCTGCACGCAGCTGTTGTCTGGTCACCAGTGGCTTCCCCCAGGGATCAGTCATGTTTAATATCTTTATTGATGATCTGATGAGGAGATTGAATGTACCCTCAGTAAATTTGTAGATGACACCAAGTTGGGTGGGAGCATTGATCCGCTGGAGGGTGGGAAGGCTCTGCAGAGGGATCTAGACAGGCTGGATCAATGGACCAACAGCATGAGGTTCAACAAGACCAAGAGCTGGGTCATACAATTTGGCCTCAACAACTCCCTGCAGCCCTGGCTGGGGGCAGAGTGGAAAGTGGCCAAGCAGATAAGGACCTCAGAGTACTGGTCAACAGTGTCTGAACATGGCCCAGGTAGGCAAGAAGACCAATGTCATCCTGGTTTGTATAAGGAATAGCATGGCAGCAGGACTAGGGTAGAGATTTTCCCACTGTAGTTGGCACTAGTGAGGCCACACCTCGAGTGCTGTGTCAAGTTCTAGGCCCATCAATTCAGCAGGACATTGAGGTGCTGGAGCGAGTCCAGAGAGAAGGGCAGTGAATCTAGTGAGGGGTCTGGAGCACATGTCCAATGAGGAGTGGCTGAGAGCATTGTGGTTCTTTAACCTAGTGTAGTGTGTTGGCTGGATGCCATATACCCACCAAAGCTGCTCTATCACTGCCCTTCTCAGCTGGACAGGGGAAAGAAAATATAGTGAAAGATTCAGGAGTTACTGACCAGGAGATATCACTCACCAAATACTGTCAAGACAAAACAGACTTGGGGATATTAATAGGATTTATTACTAAATAAAGCAGGGCAGGGCAATGAGAAGTAAAATTAATCTTAAAAACACCTTCCCCCCACCCTTCCCTCCTTCCCAGCTCTACCTCCTCCCCACAGTGGCACAGGGAGATGGGGAATGGAAGTTATGGTCAATTCATCACACCTTGTTCTTGACTCTGCTCAGGGAGAGGAGTCAGAATCCTTCCTCTGCTCCAGTGTGGAGTCAGAATCCTTCCTCTGCTCCCTCCCATGGCAGACACTTTTCCACAGACTTCTCCAGTGTGTGTCCTTCCCACAGGCAACAGTTCTCCGTGAACTGTTGCAATGTGGGTCACTCTTCCATGGGGTCAGTTCTTCAGGTACAGTCTGCTCCAGCATGGGTCACCCACAGGGTCACAAGTCCTACCAGGACCCTGCTCCAGCACGGGCTTCCCAAGGGGTCACAGCCTCTCTTGGGCATCCATCTGCTCTACTGTGAGGCTCTTCCAAGGGTTGAAGGTGGATCTCTGCACCCTATGCCCTCCACGGGCTGCAGGGGCACAGCTGCCTCACCATGAGCTTCCCCATGGAATCTCAGGGGAATTCCTGCTCCAGTGCCTGGAGCACCTCCTGCCCATCTTTTTGCACTACCTGGCTGTCTGCAGAGCTGTTCTCACATACTTTCAGCCCACTCTTCTCTGGCCTCAATTACATCTGCACAAAACTTTCTTTTCCTTCTTAAATATGTTATCACAGAGGCATCACCACAATCTGTTCAGAGCTCAGCCTTAGGCAGCGGTGGGCCTGTCCTGGAGCCAGCTGGCATTGGTTCTGTTGGACTTGGGGGAAGAAGCTTCTGGAAGCTTCTCACAGAAGGCACCCCCTGTAACCCCCCTGCTACCAAAACCCACCCACACAAAGTCAACACACCTGGAGAAGGGGTGACCTTATCACTCTCTATAACTACCAAAAAGGAAATTGTAGCAAGCTGGGGGTTGGTTTCTTCTGCAAGAAAACTAGCAAAAGGTCAAGAGGAAATTCAAGCCTTAAGTTGTGCCAGGGAGGTTCGGGTTGGATGTCAGGAAGAATTTCTTCACTGAAAGGCTGGTCAGGCATTGGAACAGGCTACCCAGGGAGGTGCTGGAGTCAACATCCTCGAAGTGTTCAAGAAAAGACTGAATGTGGCACCAAGTGCTATGGTCTAGTTGTCAAAGTGGTCTTCAATTAAAGGTTGGACTTGATGATCTCAGAGGTCTTTTCCAACCTAAAGATTCTGTGATTCTTTGATTCCAAACCAAAGATTTAAGCTACTGTGCCCCTTAAATTTCACAGCAGGAAGTGAGGACTGGGTTGAATTTTCTCTTGCATCCCCTGTCATAGCTTCCTGGGAGCATATGTCTTGGAGTGACTTTATGATGCTGTATCCCCCTGTTGCCTGCTCTATGCACAGACGTGAATCCTGTGCCTTTCTGTGCCTGTAAGGCAGACTTGAGAGGTGGGGGGAAGGCAGTGGAATTCCTTCAGCGGCTGTGTTCAAAAACACAGATAACTCGCCGGCTCTTCTCCTCAGCTCTCAGCTTCTGCAGCAGGGAAGAGAGTTACATGGCATTGCTTTTTAGCTAGCTTCTCATTCATTAGCTGAGGAAAAAGGTTTTCCTGGGACTTCGGCTTCTTCTCTTCTGGACTGTTCAGCAACACCAGAACATCACTGGGATGTCCTACACTGCAGCCCAGAGGGGCCCACGCAGAATCCCAGCTCCGGAGAGGGCAGAGCCACACCCAAAGAAAAGACTTTGAAATCTTTCCAGGTCTTCTCCACAGTGAGAAGTTTTATTATTTAGCATTATTAATTCTTTTTTCCATGCCTGCATGGATTTTGCTTTTTAAGTAAATAGGGTTTTTTTCACTTTCCTCCAAGGAATTTCTTTCCGAACCTGGTTGGGGAGGGGCTGCTGAAATCTGCCTTCTATTAGAGGATATGTTCATTTTGGACGTTTCCTCCAATTTGTCTCAAACCAAGACAGCATATTAGACTGAAATTCCCAGAAGCTGCAGGGGTAACTAAGATCTCTGGAAAGGCACAAGTTTTCTTGATGTCTGAACTCAACTCTTTGAGCACTTGGCACTTTGAGAAGTTGCAGCTGGTGCCAGGTGCCAGGTGAGAGAGAAAACAGGGCTTTGGGACAGGATTCCCCTTCTTTGCTCACTTCCCTTCTGTGCCTGTTCCAGGTCAGCTGCGGGATCATCCCATCCCGGGGACTGCAGGGATGGAGCAGAGGAGATGGCTCCTGTTGGCTCTGGCCCTGCTTCTGGCCATCCCTGTCTCAGGTAATGCTTCCAGGAGCTGTTCTGCTCCTTTCTGGGGGATTCCAGCCTGCAGATGATCAGAAGTGCAGGAGCTGAGGGCCATGGTCTCCTGAGCAGCCCTGATTTGAACTCCACAAGAGCCAGAGCTGCCCTGCCCCTCTGCTCTTGGGGAATCCAGCCCTTTGCAGCCAGAGTTTCTCTTCCTTGGTGGAGCCGGGGAAGCCCTAAGCCAAGGCAGCTCTGCCCTGTCCAGCCCTCCCCAGTGCCAGGAGCATTTCCCTGCCTGCGTGGGCAGTTGGCATTGGCACAGCTGCCCCGCTGCTGGTGGCACAGGGCTGCAAAGGGGCAGGGACAGCTGGGAAGCTGCATGGAATGGCTCTGGACATGCTCTTATGCATTTATTTTTTCTTTTTCCCCAAATAATCCCATCCTGTACAACTTCCATCATCCTGTTTTCTCCCTCTAATCTATTTACTTTCAGTTGTTCCCCACTATTACTCCTAGACCTGTTTCCTTCACACCAGTACATTTTCTGATTGATTTCAGCCAGATGCTCACTCACAGACAATTTTAAGCTCACCTCTCCTGAGAAAGTAGTTGGAATTGTCGGCCAGGATACAATCCTTCCTTGCACCATCTCTTCCACAAAGCCACTGGACAACCCCCAAGTGCACTGGATAAAAATCACAGATGGGCACACAGAGGACATCTACACATACAGGCATTTTGGGGGCGAACCAATGCAGAAATACTGTGGGAGAACATCAGTGCCAGGAGATGGATTTGCCACTGGGAACGTGTCCCTGACACTGAAGAATGTCCAGCCAGCAGATGAAGGAATCTACAGTTGCATTGTGACATCCAGGGACTGGAGCACTGATACATCCACCAAGCTCAGCATTGCAGGTTGGAGACTTTCTGGGCTGGGTGGGGAAGGGGGGAAGCTCTTACAGAGGGAAAAGAGCTCTCTGAATGGTCACTGTCCCCCAGCTGATGCCGCCTCATATGACCCAACACATCACCTCCCCACTCCCAGCAGCCCTTGGGCCACCTGTCAAGATGCTCTGCAAGCTTCATGCCCAGCCTGATCCCTGTTCTGACCCGCGTGGGGCTGGCGAGCTGCAATAATCCCTGCTGGGGAGGTGTGAGCCCACCTGAGAGACGCCTGAGTGCTCAGCATCCCTGGCTGTGGGACTGAGGGAAATGGGGCCCTCCCTGTTGTGACTTCGCATTTGGGCTAAGGAGATGATCTGGGCTGCCAGTTCCCCCCAGCTGGACAGTGGGCACCGTTTGTGTGCAGGTATTGATAAAGCCAGGTGGAGCTGGTCAGCCTGGATTCACTGATCAAAAAGAGCATGGAATGACAGAATCAGGGAATCTTAGAATCACACGATAGTGTGAGTTGGAAGGGACTTAAAAGAATTTCTCATTTGAACTTCCCAGCCATGGGCAGGAACACCTTCCACTAGAGCAGATTATTCCAAGTGCTGTCCAACCTGGCCTTGAACACTTTCAGGGATGGGACATCCACAGCTTCTCTGGGCAAACTGTGCCAGCGCCTCACTCTTAGTCAAGAATTTCTTCCTAACATCGAATCTAAATTTTCTCATCCAAAGGGGATTAGAGATGCTTTTGGGACAGGAGAGAGAAAAAGCTTCAAGACAATGCCCATTTCCTACTATTGCACTGGACAAATTCCTGTAAAATCCAGCTTTGACCAGGAGCGTGACTCAGCAATGTGTGTGGTGCCTCCCACATCATCACACTGATGAAGCTTTGGCGCAGTCCCTCTCAGTGACCATCTCTGCCCACCTGTAGTGCTGGCATGGACTGGGGAGGTGAAAAAAGATGACCGGGCTTTAGTGCTCTGTGTCCTGCTTTACCAATCCTCAGACTTGGATGGGGCTCCCACAGAGTCATTCCGAAAGAAGAATACAAACCACACACCTTCTCCCTGCTGGCTCCATGAAATAGTGGTGAGCTTAGACACAAACCCATCCCAAACTGTAGCTCTTTCTCAGCCAAAGGAAATCTGGCATTTATGGCAGATGGAGTGTGGGATGACAGAAAGACCATTGGAAAGGATGTGTGAAGGACTGACAGAAACTGGCAGAAAACTCTGGGTTAAGCAAGAGCTGTGAATCCAAGGAAGAGCTGCTTTCATGCCAACTTCTCCCACTAACACACTCTCTTGCCTTTAAGGTACTGGGGAAGTGTTCATTGAAATTCAGGGCCCCCAAGGGCAAGGACTCGAGCCTGGCTGCAGATCACAGGGATGGCTCCCCAAACCTACTGTCCAGTGGGTTACTGAGGATGGACAGGGGCTCTCTGTGGACACTGAAATACACCAGGACAGTGAGAAACTCTTCAGCGTATGGAGTCGAGTCACAGTTACAGGAGAGCAAGTGGGAAAAGTCACCTGTCAAATCCTGAACCCCCTGCTGCAGGTGGAGAAGGAAACTACTGTGCTCCTCTCAGGTGAGTCCCATCATCCCGAGAAGTCTTTGCTGGAGGCTCATGGTCACAGGAGCCCTGTGAGGCCCTTCCCAGTGCCAGGGAAGGTGAAAGCTCTCCAGTCCAGACAGACCCATCCTAGAGCATCACGGCGCACTGCAGGCAGGACAGGCTGCAGTGAGAAATGAGCAGGGTCCCTCCTGCCCCACAGGCTGTGCACATCCCGAGGAAAGGCAGGCTCTGCCCACCCGTGAAGAACTGGGACTATTTTCTGCATTTATTTCCACAGAAACTCTTTGGGCAGGTGCTTAAGTTTGGGGGTAAGATTGAACATTGCCAGATGACACTCAGATAATTTTTTTCAAAGGTTCTGTTTTTCCAGGTGCATCTCAGTGGGTCTCTGCTTCCTGGATACAACTCCCTTTATTCCTTCTCACATTGGCTGCTGGTGCTGTTCTTGTATTTCGAGGTAAGGGCTCTTGGTTCACAGGACCTCATGTTTTCAGAAGCAAGGCTGCAGGATGTAATTTCTTAGCCTCTTATAAGACTACTCTCTGACAAATAGGATGAAATACCACGTAGAGTCTGCTTCTGGCACACAGATGCATTAGCTTCCACTCAGCTGAAATGCTGAGTTCTCTTGCAGGTAGAAGTTTACCGTCTGTCACCCAGAGACAGAAGGGCAATGCCTCCACATGCAGGTGAGGGCTTGGGTGGACCATGGTATCTACAGGCAAGAGGAGGAAGGAGGATGGGATTGGGGGACTTTTCCTGGGGGGAATTAGAAGGGTCCCTTCCTCTGCCTTCATTGCTCTCATCCTCCCCCAAGCCTCCAGTGGAGCTCATTCATCACAGCTGGACCTTTTTCCCTGCAGTGGTGCCTCCCACCTTGGCAAGGGCCTCTCCAGAGATCTCTGCCTCTGCAGCCATGGCTGGGGACAGGTCCTGTTTCCCCAGTCCAGTGCCAGCTGTTCCAGCTCTGTGGTGTCCGAGGGCACAGCCATGCTCAGCCCTTTCTGGGGGCATTTGTGGATGTGGTTTTCCCTCCTGGCTGGGAGCTGGAGCGGGGCCCTGCCAAGCCTGGAGAACCTGTGGCAGAGTGTCATGGCCAAGAGCCCAAACCAGCACTTCATTGTTGATTGCAAGGCAGGACTGACCCTTCCCCAAAAGCTGTACTGACCTCAGACCACTTGCCTCTGTCAAGCTCTGTGTCTCCAGCCTCATCTCTGCTTGTGTCTGTGTTGTGGTTTAGGAATGGAACTCCCCAGTTCACTGCTCCCACTAAGACTCTCCCTAACCACACACTGTTCTCTCACTCCCCTATTTCTTCTCCATTCCTGCTGCAGCAGGATGGAGTTGAGAATTTGAGGCACAAAAGATGAAGATCATGGTTTTAGATAAGAACAATTTATTGGAAACAGCAATGAGAGAAGAAAAAAAAAAACAGTAACAAGAACAACATTAATAACAAAATTGTGCAAAAGAGAGAGCGATTCATATGCAAAATGCACACCAAGGACCCCATGACAACAAACAAATACAGGCTGACTTCCCCCTCTGCCCTTTTTTCTTGACCAGAAGGAACCCCTTTTCCCCAGAAGAGACAGTGTCCCTTTCCACTTCCCCTATTCCCTGCCAGTGATCTGAGTTTGTAACAAATAACATTAGGGTCCTGCTCATGCCCCTTCCCCAGACACTGCAAAAATTAACCCTGGCCTGGCCTGAACCAGGACATTTTCCAGCAGTTAGTCTATACCATCTACTATAGATAGATAGATAGATATGAAAGTATACAAACACAGGTATCATCTCCATAGTCATCCCACCCAGATATCTGCTGAGTACATTTAGTCCATGACTGTGGGTTCTATCTGTCCTAGATGTCTTCCAGGGCTGGAGGACTGGTGTGTTGTCAGCTGTTTTGCTGCATCAGGAGCACCCACCTGGTGTATCTAGAATGGTCCATGCTCATTGTCCAACGTAATTATGACAAACAATGGAAGCAGAGAAGGCTCCAGGCAGACTTTAGACACCCTTTGTTACACCTTGGATACTTAAATTCAGGGGTTAAGCTCAAGGTTCCTTTATTCTAGCTAGCGCAAAGGAGGAATCCCCACCAGATATTCTCAAGATGTGAAAATCACAGAAAAGTTTACTGCAAAAATATAGAAGATTAAGGAAACTTTGGCAAAAGGATTAAATACAACACTAAATTCAACATGAAAGCACTTATAATAGCATCACTTAGCATTAATTTGGTATTAACTTCATTAACTTAGCAACTCAGAAACTTTTAAATCCTTAAGATACTAGGCTACCCACAAAGTTCCATGAAAAGAGAATTAGGAGAAGAGAGAGAGAAAGACAGAAAATATATAGAAAAACACAGATATAGCTATCATAGGGCTCCGGCACGAGTTGGATCACAACTCTGAAGCAGCTGGCAGACTGCAGCAGCTGGGCACAGCATGGTCACCCCTTTTAAACCCTTGGCACCCTGTAGGCCCCGCCTTCTAGGTGGGACTTCTGGAACCTCAGCCAATCAGAGGCTGGATTGGGACAGCCCCACCCAATGTGTAATTGATTGACAGCCAAAATGATGGGGAGGGGCACTGTCTCACTGACCCGCCCCCAACCACACACAGAGAGACACCCACACACGGGCAGAGGGACACACAGACAGACACACACACAGATAGACACATGGACACACAGAGAGACAGACACAGGCACACCGACACA
>NW_024580988.1:58695-63530 GCF_017639235.1 Corvus kubaryi
AGACACACACGGACACAGACGCACAGACATACAAACGCACATATGGACGCAGAGAGGCACAGACAGACACACAGATGCAGACACAGACGCAGAGACACACACACACGGACACAGACACACAAACACAGAGACACAGACACACACATACAGACACAGGCACACCGATGCACACATACACAGACACACACATGGACACAGAGAGACACACACAGGCACACCGACCACACACAGAGACACACACACACACACAGAGACACACGGACACAGACACACAAACACAGAGACACAGTCACACACACACATACAGACACAGACAGAGACAGACACACAGGCACACAGACAGAAACACAGACCCAGACAGAAACAGACACACAGAGACACAGACAAACACACACACAGACACACATACAGACACACACAAAGGCATTGGCTCACCACGCTAAACATACCCAGTCTCTGACACCCTTCCAGTAGCTAAAGGTGGCTTACAATAAGGCACATTTTACAAGGTCACAGATTACTAGGACAAGGTGGAATGGATTTTAAGCTGTAGGAGGGTAGATTTAAATTAGATAATAGGAAGAAATCTTCCCTGTGAGGGTGGTGAGGCCCTGGCACAGGTTGCTGTAGAAGCTGTGGATGCCTCATCCCTGGAAGGGTTCAAGGCCAGGTTGGGTAGGGCTTGGAGCAATGTGGTCTAGTGGAAGTCTGGAAAGAAATGGCAGGGGAGTTGGAAAGAGAGGATCTATAAGGTCTTGTAAAACCCAAACCATTGTTTGATGGTTTGATTCTGTGATTCTGCACTTATATGAGACTCATCCTCTTGTCAGACTATCGACAGATGGCCAAGGGGAGGTTCTATGTGACCTCCCCTCACACAAAGAGAAGCCTTTTCATGCAGATCAGTGCCAGGACATACCCACAATACTTGGAAAAAAACCCCTACCAGGCAAGAAGAAGATGCAGGAGGGTCTAGGGCAGTGAGATCAAGCAATCTCACCCCTCCAGACATTCCCACTTCAAGGGCCTCCAGAAAGTCCTTTGTTATATTCCCCATCCCCAAGCAGATGCCCAGGAGCCCAGGCTCCCAGGGTGCAGAGCTGCCCTGGCAGTGGGCTTTTCCCAGCACAGACAGGACAGCCTGGACTCTGTGGGATCCCATCCCCCATGGGTTCTAAGGCCAGCTGTTCTCCTGCACAGGATCTTTCCAGCTGGGATGCTGGCAGTGAATGTTCTTTCCTTAAGGAACACTTGGCAATTTGCATGGCCTGGGCTCTCCCCCATGGCCAGGCTGTTGGGCAGTGAGGAGGCCATGGAGTTCCTTTCAATATTCCTGAGCAGCAGCACAGGAGCTCCAAGCCCATGTTTAGAAGGGCTCACAGTGGTGCTGAGACTCCTTTCACCAGGTAAAAACTGTAAGAGAAAAAAATCTCCATGTCACATGAAAGACTAGAGGTCCAGAAGAGAGGCCAAGGCTCCTTCCCAGAGAAAACTCGTGGTGGAAAAGGATTTGAAAGCCAAGGAAGAGATCCGTAATTGTGCCCACAGGTCCATCAGAATGTGAACTCCTCATCTCTGTTTTTTAGGGCTGAGTACTTTTCCAAGGCCTCTGAATTAGAAAGGATTGTCTGAGGAAAGAGAAGGCTGGAGAGTATAAATTAGAAACAGGCAGGACATGAGGGAACTGAACTGAATTTCTTCTGCCCTCCCTGCATAAGGAAAGAAAGCAAAAGGAAAAAAAACAGATAAGCAGGGCCATTCCCCAGCAGGCCTTTATCTTTTTGGAAGCAAATGCTGCTCCACAATCAAACTAACTTGTGAGTTAGTCCCTGGAGTGGATGCCTTGTGCAGAGCTTCCTTGGGAGCAGCTCTTATGTCCCATGCCAGTGGAACACCTTTGATGCTGAGATGGCAACTGGAGGTGGTCAATGTCCCTCTTCTCTCCCTCGTCATTGAAGGCAGTGTAGGAACAGCGTCTTCTTGGTCCTTTCTAAGAGGAAAGGCCCCGTGTCATTAGTGGAACAAGACCTCCCCTCAGGGGAGGAAAAATCATTATCTCAGTGACACCAGTCTTTTTTCACAGGAAGAGCAGTGGATGCCCTGGAATCTATTCGGCTGAAGGACCACCAGCACCTCTACCAAAAAATTCTAACTCTGCAGGAAGCTTTCCAGAATGAGCAGGAGTCCACACAGCGTGATCTTCAGCTCCTCAGAACAGACCTGAAGAATGAACTAGGTGAGCAGGGCCATTCGCCAGCAGGCCTTCATCTCTCTAGAGGCAAAAGCTGCTTTACAGGCAAACTGTCCTGTGTGCTTGTCCTCCACAGCTCCTCAAAGAGGATGGAGAATGACAACCCTTATGTGGGGAATTAACGCAGTACTTGTGCTCGCTGCAACGAGCTCTGGCGTGCCCCACGTCAGAGACAGTCCAACTGCGTTACTTCTGTGCGTCGCTGAACTTCGGCATCAGGAAGGAGCTGCTGGCTGAGCTCGCTGGCTTCTTTGCAGAGGGAACACGGCAGGAGCCGATGGTATCAGCTCACGTTAGCTGATACCATTAGGAAGAGAGAGGCTGTTCTGGTCTGGCTCCTAACAGGTTTACTGTTAGAAGTTTCACAACCAGAACAAGCTTGGAAGGGATGGAATGCAATGGGGCCCTCCCCGAGGCTTGTCCTCAGTTTTATAGGCAATTTGAAAACCACAGTGAAAGGGGAAAACAACCAATGAGTTACAAGCCAGGGGTCAGATACAATTTAACAAGACCCACTGGGGTAAACCCAGAGGCAGGAATTATAACAGAGAACCAGTGAACAACCGAGTAACCGAGAATTTTCCCGAACCGGAGGAGGCAGCTTGTACCCGGGCACTGCCCAAGGGGTGCAGCTTAGGCTTCTGAGCCGCCCATCGACCCACCCTCTGAGTCTGCCTCTTCGGGAAACTCGATCCAGGGGAAGGGCTGGGATTGATTGGCATCACGCTGCCCCCGCCCCACAGTGGGCTGGGTCACCACAACAGGGAATAGCTTTTTTGATCAAGAATACTCGAAAAACCCTAAGAAGAGACTCTCTGGCAGTGAATTTAAATCTGATCACTGGTCTCCCCCTCAAGAAGGTAATGAGAGTGTCCCAATTACACTGTTCTTTCTTTATAGGATTGACAATACAGGCAAATACTACAAATGCCCTGGAATCCATGTGGAAGAAGGACCTCCATGAAGTGTCCCAACAAGTTCAAACTCTGCAGAAAGCTTTTCAAAACACCCAGGTGTACACGCAGCGTGACCTTCAGATGATCAGAACAGATCTGAAGGATGAACTAGGTGAGCAGGGCCATTCCCCAGCAGGCCTTCAACTCTCTGAAGGTCAATCCTGCTCTACAGGCAAACTGACCTGTTAGTTAATCCTTTGCCTTTTGTCAGAATCGGCAGAACTTCCTTGGGAGCAGCTCTTATGTCCCAGTCATGGGGAACACCTTTGATGCTGAGGTAGCAACTGGAGATGGTCAAGGTCCCTCTTCTCTCCCTTGTCTTAGAAGGGAGTGAAAGAACAGCATCTTTTTGATACTTTTAAAGAGGAAAGCTCTGTGTCATTAGTGGGACAAGACCTCACCTCAAGGGAGAAAAAATCATTGTCCCAGTGACACCAGTCTTTTTTCACAGGAAAGACGGTGGAGGCAAATGTCACAGGGACTATAGCATACATCTGGCAGAAGGACCTCCTGCAGCTCTCCCAACAAATTCAAACTCTGAAAAAAACTTTCCAGGACATGAAGGTCTCCACACAGCGTGACCTTCAAATGATCAGAACAGACCTGGAGAACAAACTAGGTGAGCAGAACTATTTCCACAACAGGCCTTCATAGCTCTGTAGGCAAAGACTGCTCTACAGGCAAATTGTCCTGTGAGCTTGTCCTCCACAGATCCTCAAAAGGGATGGGGAAAGACAGCTCTTACATGGGGAACAGTTTTTGTGCGGTGTGGCACCACACCATCCTCATGTTGTCTCCCAGGGCCCACATGTGTCCTCTGGAGAGACAGAGATCATTCCTGCCCTCCATGCTGCCCAGGAGGCCTTAGTCAAGCCATTAGGAAGACCCACAGGCACTGGGAGAGCCCTAAGAAAAGCCTTGACATGGACTTTATATCAGAGTTTTTGGGCATCATCATTATGGATCAATGGTCTTTCCCTCAAGAAAACCATGACTTTGTCCCAGTGAAACTGTTCTTTCTTTGCAGGAAGGACAGTGGAGGCAAATAAAAGCGCCTTAGAATCCAGGCTGGAGAAGGACCTCCATGAAGCCTCCCAACAAATTCTAACTCTGCAGAAAGCAATCCAAAACATGGAGGGGTCCACACAGCGTGACCTTCAGATGATCAGAACAGACCTGGAGCATGAACTAGGTAAGCAAGACCATTCCCCCCGAGGCCTTCATCTCTCTGAAGAAAAGAGCTGCTCTACAGGCAAACTGTCCTGTGAGTTCATTCTCCAGACCTCCTCAAAGTGGGTGGAGAAGGACGGTCCTTACACTGGGAAACAGCTTTTGTGCTCCGTGACACTTGAAACACCTTGTTGAAGTGTCCATGACAAGCCCCACCCCATGCTCCCCTGCTCAGCTTGGGGGCATCTCTGTGGGCAGTGCATGAGGGGGGGCAGGGGAGGGCACGGGCAGCACCCAGCACTCTCTGCCAGGGACCTTCCCCTGACCAGGCACAGGGCCCATGTCCGATCCCAGGGGCTACTGACCAAGGCTGAGGCCCAGTGAACATTCCTGAGACCACAGTGGGGTCCTAGGGGCAGGTGGGGGATGCCCCACCACACCTTCGTCCTGACAAAGAG
>NW_024580988.1:63540-66132 GCF_017639235.1 Corvus kubaryi
GCAGAAGGACCTTCTGCAGCTCTCCCAACAAATGCAAACTCTGCAGGGAGCTTTCCAGAACATGCAGGCGTCCTCACAGCTTGGTCTTCAGATTGCCGTAGCAGACCTGAAGAACAAACTAGGTGAGCAGGCCAATTCCCCAGCAGACCTTCATCTCTCTGGAGGCAGAAGCTGTTCTACAAATGTCCTGTGAGCTAGTTCGTTGCTTTCTCCAAGTGGGTGCATGGGGCAGAACTTCCTTGGGAGCAGCTCTTATGTCCCATGCCAGTAGAACACCTTTGATGCTGAGATGGCAACTGGAGGTGGTCGATGTCCATCATCTCTCCATCACATTTGGAGGAAGTGGAAGAACAGCGTCTTCTTCGTCCTTTCTAACAAGAAAGGTCCCATGCAATTACTAGTACTACACCTCACCTCAGGTGAGGAAAAACCATTGTCCCACTGACACCAGTCTTCTCTTACAGAAAGGACAGTGAAGGAAAATACCCCAAGGGTCTTGGAATCCCTGCGGCTGAAGGACCTCCAGCAGCTCTCCCAAGAAATCCAAGCTCTGGGAAAAGATATGCAGACCACTTTGGGGTCTCCAGAATATGACCTTCAGCTCCTCAGAACATATTTGGAGAAAGAATTAGGTGAGCAAGGCCTTTTCCAGCAGAACTTCATCTCTCTGAATGCAAAAGCTGCTCTACAGGCAAATTATCCTGTGAGCTTATTGTCCACTGCTCCTCAAAGGGGATGGAGAGGGACAGATTTTCTTGGCAAGTAGCTCTTGTGTCCCCACCTGTCGAGACACCTGAACACTGAGGTGGTGACTGCAGGTGGTCAAGGCCCCTCTTCATTACCTTGTCTCTGAAGGGAATGTGTAGTGTGGGCTCTCTATGACCCAATATGTAGTAAAGGAGTCCACCTGCATGTCCTGCTATTGTCTCTCTTGCTTTCCCCACTTCTCTTCCTCTTAACAAAGATTGTTGTCTCCCACAGCCCACAGCTGCTGTTTGGAGAGATGGAGGGGGGACAATCCCAACCCTCCATCCTGCCCATCAGGCCTTTGCCAAGCCCTCAGGAAAGCTCACAGTGCCTGTGCTCTTTCCCCAGCCCTCCAGCAGTCAGTCTGTCTGAACCAGATCCGAGGAGCTGCGAGGGTCTTTGTTCTCCTCTGTCCAGAGCCCACGTGCCCCTGAGCCCTGGGAGTTGGACACTTCAGGGAGGGAAGGACCACAGGAGTGTGAGAGCCCCAGATGAAATGCAGGGGGTCAGGCCTTGGGCAAACCCTGCTCCCCTTCCCTTTGCCCAGGAGCTCCCGATAAGTTTGACAAGTGTCTCCAGGGGTAACTGGTGAAGGAAAGTCACCTTTGCTTCCTGGCAAATCCTTCTCTGTGAAAGCCCATCTCCTTTTTAGTCTAAGGTCTGGCCATTCCTCTGGCCTCTCCTTCCCATCTGAAAAGGAAAGAGAGGCTGAGCTCATCTCACAGCACCTTTTAGTCCTCCTCCATCCTCAGAGGAAGCAAGGTGGAGCCACGTGCTCCATGTCTGGAAAACAAAACTATCACACAACCTGATTTACTGTTTTCTCTGGGAGTCTGGTGAAATGAGAGTAGGTAGAAGTGGTTAAGAGAACAGTGTGTGTGTGTGGTGGGGGAGTAGGGGAGCATGGAGGTGGCATGAGTGTCATGGAGGGGAGATAGTTGGGTGTCACATGTAAGAGATTTCCTCAATCCCATTCTGTTTGATTGGACTGTCAGGGCCCCAGCAACACTAAGAGCCTTGTGCCTGACCATACTGTCAGTGTCGGCGTAGGGGAGAGTGAGAGTGGCATCATTGTCACTGAGAGGAGAGAGTTGGCCAATTTTGTTTCACTGCCAGAGCAAGCCTTGACAAATCCACTTACTTCCTGCTTCTCTCCTTTCCTACAGACCTTCAAGAACTACGGTCCTACAGAGGTAAGCATAGGTGAGATGAGGAAGTGAGTACTCAAGAGCCTGAGTGCAGCTCTGGAAAACACATCCAACCCCCTCAGAGAGCTGTTTGAAGAAGAACACGCACAGGGAAGGGGGGTTTGATGACTTTTTTCACTGCCATGTGCTGCCCAAGGCCTTGCCTGTGCTTGTCAGGAGCCCTCTCAGCTGTGGGGAGCAGGCACAGCCGGCTTGCAGTGGCCACTGCAGCCCCGCCTCCCACTCCTGCTTTGGCCTCTTGGGGCTCTCAGGAAAAGTCTCTGGAACTGATCTTGCTCCACAGCAGGAGCAGCTCCTTCTCATTTCAACCTGAGCTGAGCTAGAGGAGCTCAGTTCATGATATTGCACCTTGCTCGAGTCCTGTCAGAAGTTCATCCCATCCCCCGATGAGCATGGAAAGCTGAGGCAAGAAACATTCCCTTATCCTTGTGGCAGTGGATCACTCCTCCACTCTAATCCATGTGCAAGCAATATCCTACACTGGTGCTCTCCTGTTATTGAGGAAAAAGTACTTAAATCTTGAAAATCCCCTTCACACTTTGCCAAGGAGTTAATCCAAACCTAATTCCAGCTCCTGGCACCCAAATGTAATTCCTGCTGCTGCCAACTCCTGGTCCTTTTCCTCACGCCATTGGCG
>NW_024580988.1:96132-137926 GCF_017639235.1 Corvus kubaryi
GGAAGGATACACATCTGGGAAACACTACTGGGAAGTGTCTGTTGGGAGAAGAAGGAGCTGGGCCTTGGGTATTGCCCTGGAATCTGTGACTCGCAAAGGGCCATTGACTCTGTGCCCTCAGAATGGCTTCTGGGCCATAGGGTTGGCAGATGGACGAGACTGTTGGGCCTACACAGATCGATGGACCCGTCTGAGTGTGAGTGGGCACTTGCACAAGATTGGGATCTTCCTGAACATCCCAGCCAAGAAGCTGAGATTTTACAGTGCCCGTACAGGAGAAACTCTCTACACTTTTAGCATTGGTGATGGCAGCAGCCAAGAAGGGAAATTCATTCCCTTCCTCTCCACAGGCCCTGCTACTTCAGAGCATGAACCTGAGCCTCTCTTAATCGTGTAGGAGTTTGATGATGATGATGATGATGATGATGATGATGGATAGGTCACTCTGCATTTCAAATGTCAACAATGTACAGGCCATGATCAATGTATGCATTGTAATCAGGCTGCTGCCAATTTGTCTCCCGACCTAAGGTAGTGATCTGTTATGGGCATCAGCTCTGAATTTTTTACATTATGTATCAGAATGAATTTTTTTTTAGGGAAATGTTATGTTGTCAAGAAAAAGAAATGTTCTTTCCTCATATCATGAAATACTTTTTTACCTGGAAGGTCATTTTTTCTGAAAAATTACTCTCTTTTTCCTGCTGGTGTGTGAGTTGTCATTTTCTTGAGGAGGGACAGTCACAGAGCATTTTTGTGGGCATGTGGCAGCTATCCAAAATCCACCAACCACACATGTCCACATGGCTTTGGAATATCTCCAAGGATGGAGAACTCTTACCTGGGTTTTGTCACCCTCAAGTAATAAAGTATTTCCTGGTATTCAGAGGGAAACACCTGTGTTACAAGGTCAAAATTTTCTAAAGTCAGGGCATTCCTTAATCTTTGACTTAGATCTTTGTCTATTTTCAGGCATATTTGGTTAGATGGGAAATGTAATCAGTGGAAGAGAAAGCAGCTGCATCCCTTAGACCTCCCTCATGGACATCTTGGAACTAACTCCTCTTTAAGGATGTAGTAAATCAAGATGTTGTTGTATGTCAGTAGAAGAGGCAGCAGCTGCAACCCTTAGTCAAGGACATCCTGGAACTAAATCTCTTCAATGATGTACGACATCAGGATGTTGGTGTATGTCTAGGTATTTATTGTCAACTTCGCAAAAGCCCCAGGGTCCATATATCCTACACCCAAGTCATTGTCAATATAATACTAAAAATCACTCCTACAGTTCAAAAAGGTCCTGCCCAAGTGAAGATTCTTCCTTGAGCGCATGTAGAATTTTGCTGGGATGACCTAACTTGTATGGAAATTATTATCCAGTCATAATAGAGGAGCTGTATTTGGGAAGTTACTAACTCTGAACCTCTGTGTATAAATAATGGCACAGAAAGTGGTGCAGATGTCCTGGATTTGTTGAATATCACCAAGCAGCCAGGCTTGCACAGCTCTGACCCAGTCCAGTGGGGTGCTTTGGCCACTCCTTCCCAGTCAGGCTGATTCCAGCCTCAAAGGGAGTCACTGTTGGGATGCCCCTGTTCCTCCTGAAATACAGATGGGTTGTGCACCTTTACAGCCTGATGGCATTGGAGTCCCCTGTCCCTCACTGTCAGTTGGAGCCTTGGAGTCCCGTGGGGGTACAGATCCACACACTGGCAAACCCAGCCATCCCTCTCCTCCACCTGGCTGGATGCAGGGCCCCCTAGCCCTGGTCATAGGATTCCTCACTCACTTCTTGTAAAAACAGCTTAGAATTGCTTTTGATGGGGTCACAAGTAAGATCAGCCTGCCCACTCTGTCTGGAGATCTGCCAACTGGAGACTGGAGCGGCAGCTTTCCTGGAAGAACCTCATCCGTGACTGGTTTTCCTGCAATTCACACACTCATGCCTCTGGGGCTGAGGAAGATTTTCCATCCCAGTTCCTCATTTCTTCTCCGTGGTCCCACAGGTAAAAGCACAGGGTACCCCATGGTGTGTACCCCCTATATCCTCTCTCCTGAGCAAAACAACACTTACTGTTGATAGCAGGATCTGTCCTCTGTGAGATGCTGGACCAGCTTCTCTGTAGTCAAGAGAGACTTTTTTTGTATTGCCAGAGCTGACCTACCAGTTCATGCACCACTGGTGCCTCTTCAACTCTTCGTAAAAGAAAAGAACAGTTTCATACTTGAAATACAGTAAAATGTAATAATAATACTAATGAAAAGGAAAAAGATGAAGAGGAATAAATCCCATGAAAAAGCAGTGATGCCCAATGCAGTTGCTCATCACTCACTGACCGATGGATGTCCCACCCAGTACTCAGTAAGGATTGGCACCTCCCAGTCAACTCCCCCAGTTTATATGGGCATGACATTCTGTGGTCTGGAATATCCCTCTTGCCAGTTTGGGTCACCTGTCCTGGCTGTGCTCTCTCACAGCTTCGTCTGCAGCTCTGCACTGGCAGAGAAAGAGCCACTGAAAACTCCTTGACTTGGGGTGAGCACAGCTGAGCAACAACCAAAACATCAGTGTGTTATCAACATTGTCATCCTGAATTCTCACCAGGCAAGGTTGTCCCTGATAAAGCCCAGCAAAAGCCCCAGGGTGTATCAGAGGGAAGCAGGGCCCAGTTCTTGTACCAGAAAACCCCAAAGGATTCACCAGGACACCATCAAGGACACCTGGACACAGAAGCCTAGAAGATCAGGGCTGATGCATGTCTCAAACACTCATTACTGAGAGCTGTGCAGCCAAGCAGGGACTGTTGGTAAGAACACACTGTGAGAAAGAACAGGATGAGGCTGGAGAAGCAGCCATGTGGAAGTTAGGGCAGCAATTTCCTGGAACAAAAGTCCTTGTTCTGGCTCCTGGAGAGAAGCACAACATAGGACAGTGCAGAAGCAAGAATGAGGTCAGCAAGTGGGGATGGACTCTGGGAGGTTTTGGCAGGATGTTCCCCTACCACAAAAAGGCTTATCTGTTCTGCCAATCAGCTCGTTCGACAGCTCAGGGCATCCTCCCCCTCACATGAATTTGCTAATTTGCTAATTGTGAAATAACTCAAGCCAGGACATCTGTCTGGTAGTGGGGTACTTCTGGGACCATGGAGGTGGCATTCCTAGCTGACAATAAACATCTTACCTTGAGAACGAGATAAGAGAACGCTAAGCTTGAATTTCTGACTGACAGGCACTTCACTTTACAAACTATAAAAGCTACATTAAACTTTCACAAAACAGAATTCTTCTGCACATTCTTTGGAAATGCGTGGGGATCACTCAAAGCTTGGAACACCAGCTCTAAGTTACTCTCTTAAAAATTGAGTGAAAAGAGTCTGTGTACCCCATCAATAATTTGGTGGTAATTTACATTGATCCTAGTTACTCCTAATCTATGGTATTTATTTGCTGGCTATAATATTAGGTACCTTTATGCCGTGCAGTTTTATGTAACCTACTTCTTGGTTTTAACCTGTGTAGTAAGTAACTCTGTTTAAGGCTTTTTGTCTGTTAATCTCCTGTTTATTCAATAAATAAGTCATTTTATAATAGACCTGATCTGCCAGTCTTAAGAAAGTACAAGCCAGAGCAGTTTAGGTGTGGGTCACCTGAATAAAGCTGCTGCCAAAAATCTGAACCTAAGGCAGGTCTTGTCTAACACTTTCACTTGATGCATAACAGAGGTATCAAGACCACCAAAGACCCCTGAAGCCTCTGCCCCATTTCCAGAAAAGTCAGGAAGAACAGACTTCATGTGATAACCAATTTGCAAAAGAAACTGATCTCCAGGGTGGGGAAAACTTGCCTATAAAAACCTCCACGAAGCCCAGATGTGTGTGA
Source organism: Corvus kubaryi (assembly GCF_017639235.1). Lineage (NCBI taxonomy): Eukaryota > Metazoa > Chordata > Aves > Passeriformes > Corvidae > Corvus > Corvus kubaryi. The sequence continues at coordinate 100,012 of NW_024580988.1, forward strand.
GCCCCAGGACCCTGGACACCCCATCAGCTGGATCAACGCTGGAGTCAGGACTGGTCATCTGCTTTTCTCTATTTTTTCCTTTCTTTCTCTTTAATTAATCTCTCTGGTTTTCTCCTCCCTTTTCACCCCACCCCTTTATCCAAAACCCACTGCCATTGCTTATATGAGGAGGTCAAGGACTGACTTATACCAGTTTCCATGCCAGGTGTGTCACTTAATAATAAATCTTCATAAGCTTTGGTGGACCCTCTGACTTTTTCATTCTTTCTGACCACGAGCATCTACAATTCTTGGGTGCTCCCTCCCCGTTAAGGGTGGGATTCCACACTGGGTCCCTTGTGAGCCCCTGCAAAGACCAGAGGAGGCTCCAGGGCAGACTGAAGAGCACCAGGGTCCAGCCGGGATTCATCCAAACCCTGACACAGGACCTGGGGAACCTTGGAGGGCAGCAGGGAGCTGCCTGTGTTCAGGGAGAGCCCAGCAAGAGTCCTGGGCACTCAGGAGGAAAAGTCAGGAAGCGATTCCAAAGTTTTTGGAAAATTCATTCTAGTGTGTTGTCTGTAGCATTTTACTCCCTAATTCTGGTTGTGGTTGAAGAAATCATGGAACTGGAATAAACCCAACTTGCTCTTCTGGTGACACTGTAAGAGCCAGACCTGCTTCAGTGGCCAGGAGGGCTGAGCTGGGAGAAGAGTGGGAGCTTTGCCCAGCAAGCCCAGGGAGGGCAGGTCCAGCATCCTGGTGTTGCCATGTCAGCACCTGCTCTGGCCCTTTGGCCACAGTCACTGCCACCTCTTCAGAGCGCAGAGTTAATTCCTGGAGCCACTTGTGCTGTGGTCACATCCCTGCAGGATGGGAGAGGCACACCCTGTTCCACTGCTGGCTGTCTCTCTGCCCACGGATCCCTAACACCAGACTCTGCCACTTCCTTTGTATATTTTTGGGTTTGGTGTTTTTCTTAAATCCATGTTTTTCCAGAAATTGTCACTAACACTAACACTAACAGCAGAGATGGCTTCACTTTCTGTTCCATTCTGTGCTCTGCACCCTCTTCCTTCAATTCTTCACTGTGGTTCCTGGCTCCTGCCTCTAACCAGCTCTGCAGCTCCTCTCTCCAATGTCCTTCAACGTTCCAGCAGAAGCAGCACGGGAACACGTGGCACAGGCCACAAAGAGTGACAACAGCAGTGAGAGGGAACAGCCCTGACACGTGGAAGAGAAAATACTAAAAATTTTCACTAAAGTCTTTGCATTATTATGAAGCGTCATAGTTGTTCTTATGAAACCCATTCCTTGCTCCTGCCATGGCCAGGTGACAAGTGACAGCAAGGCACAGACTCCCTGGAACAAGGAATAGCAGCCTCTCTCTCTCACTCTCAGTGCATTCTCATATTTCTTATTTTCGTGAAAATTCTTTTAAGAACCAGACACAAAACACACGTGTAAGTTTCCAGAATAACCCTGGAGCAAGGTGTTCACAGTTCAGGTTTCAGCCTCAGAAGGAACATGATGATTATGAACTTGTACTGATATACAAGTTATACAATTAGTACACTAATTAATATAGACAATTAGTATGTACAATTAGATGGATGGAAATGTTACCAAAAATTCAGTAAAAATAAAAAGCTCCTTGACACCAATGTAGTATTAAGAAGCAGCGTTCTTTGTTCAGCCAGATGCACAGGGGCATAGCTCCTCCCAAACCTGTGCATCCTGAGTACAGGAAAGTTTCTGTTTGTAGTCTGTATTCTACATACATATTCACTGATTGTCCTGGACTAAACAGAGGTATGATAATAATTTCCCCAAAATCATTAACATATTTCCCATCCCCTTTAAGCATGCGTTCTTCTGTCCTGGGGATCTCCCTGGTGGTCGTGTACCCCAGCGTTCCAATTGACCTGGCTGAGTTGGCAGGACACTGAGGCTGGTGAACTTCCAGTTCTTCTTGCACAATGGGCATTGTGCAGTTCCATAGGCCAGGAGTTTTGGAGAAGAAGCATTGTGTTAGCTCACCAGGTGTAGGCCATTTATAATCTGGTAACATTCCCCAGCTCTGAGGCTTGTGAAGCTTGTCTTTGTAAGCCTTCATAAGCCTCATTTTGTCTTTTTACTAACATCATATAAGTTTCTCATGTTGCATTAGCAATCATGTTTTTTATGCATCTTAAAGTAAACATCATAATCATGATTATTACTATAATCACAATTATACTTTGAAAAAGTGAGGCCAACCAACCAGTTAAGAGAATATCAAAATCTTTTAAATATTTTGTTTAGCCAGTTACTTCCTAATCGTGCCCTTAATTCTCTGCTGGATGCAGCAACTGATTTTGTCCTCTCTATTTGATCATCCAATTTAGCAGTCACATTTGGAGTGTGCACACAACAAGTACTGTTCAAATATCCACATACTCCAAGTTCATGTAACAGCAATAAGTCTAAAGCCAATCTGTTCTGTAAGGTCATTCTAGTTGTGGCTTGTTATTGTTCCTTTATTCTAGTGAACCCCAGTTGAGGTGCATTTGTTAAAGTTTCCATTTGCAGAGCCAATGGCTGGTCTATTTCTGAATGTAGATATTTGCAGAGTGAAGATGGATTCTAAAATCCATCCCACTATCATTCCTATACTGGGGTGTTTCCAAGTTTCATCACGTTTAACTTTTCCCCACAGTTGGGCCATCAATGGTGACTCCTTCCACAAGGGACATAATGTTAATTAATACTCCCAGTGTCCATCGTACTCTTGATTCTCCTAAAGGCAAACGTGTGGTCCAAATCCCATTCCTTCCACCCATACTGTGGGTCATGATAATTTTACCGTGTCCTGCTGACAGTCCATATCCCTCCAAGTCTTGTTGTTTGTTAGGTGAGACCAGGGGTCATTAAGAAGGGTAGAATAATTTCTACAAACATATCCTTAACCTTAGAGCTTGAGCCACAGTCATGAGTCACTGTATCTCAGGATTTTTGCTACTACAAGTGTATACTTGAGTGCAATTCCATTTTTCCTTTATCTTTGGATTCTTTTGCCTTGACCTTATTAAATCAGAATATTTTATACCGACCTGTAAGGGGTCCTCTGGGAGGCCTGGATTCCCTTCCCAGTCTAGACACCACTGAACTGGCTGGATATATTCCCATTGTCCTTTTTGAGGGCTGTTTCATATTTTTCGGTATTTGACATCCCCAAGGGGTACTAGTGCAGTCTGTCAGCTGATAAATATTTCCTGAGACTATTTCCAGATCTGGAATTTTGGTTTTGAGATACTAAAATTCTCAACAGTATCATTCTTATGCATCCATTGTAAGGATCCCTTTGGATCAAGAAACATGGCTTAAATTGTGGTTACTGTTGTCTTTAATTCCACATCATCCTGTTCCAAAAGCACAACTTGGTATTTGAGCATCCTGCTGGGGGATCGCCAATGCCCCCCCTTTTGCTCCAATATGGATATCACCATGTGGGGAACAAAACCAGTTATGTGCTGTCCAGTCATGAGCTTCCTGGCCTCTTGGATCAATAGAACAGTTGCAGCAATCGCTCTCAAGCATCCCAGCCATCCTTTGCTACCATTGTCCAGCTGTTTGGAGAAATAGCCCACAGGTCTCCTCCAGGTTCCCAACTTATGCATCAGGACCCCCAGGGCTAAATGTTGCCTCTCGTGTACAAGCAGTTCAAAGGACTTGGTTAGATCAGGAAGCCCTAATGCAGGGGCCATCACTAATGCTCTTCTCAGTTCTTGGAAGGCAGTTTGGCACTCAGGAGTCCACACCAATTTTCCTTCCTTTGTCTCTTTTAGGGCTTCATACAGGGGCTTCACTAAAAGTCCATAGGTTGATATCCACAGCCAGCACCCCGCAACCACTGCTAGAAAGCCTCGTAATGCTCGGATATACTGAGGTTCTGGAGTTTGGCAGATTGGCTCCCTTCTGTCAAGGCCAAGAATTCTGTGCCCTTGAGTGATCCCAAAGCCCCAAATAACTCACAGTTGCCTTTCCTATTTGAAATTTTCTTTTAGTTACTCTGTAATTATTCTGTCCTAGAAAGCCTGACAGACTTTTGTGGTAACTTGCAACCTTGAATACTCTGTGTTTCTGGGATTCCATAAAGAGCACAAGATATCTGAAATGAAAAGTTTCAAAATCTACAAAGTCAGATATATGAGTATCTGTACCCAATTCCTGTGTGTGTTTAATTTTCACATCCTCTTGGCTGATTAATCTTTTGCGGACAGGGTGATAGAAAGTGCATAAAAAGATGAGTGATGTGATACAGAGACACAGAATGCTTCTTGGAAGGTGAAGTATAGATCACCGAGAAAAAATGGAAGTCAGGAAGCAATTCAAAATTATTTGGAAAAATCATTATAGTGTGTTGTCTGTATCACTTTACTCCTGAATTCTGGTTGTGATTGAAGAAATAATGGAGCTGAAATTTCTATGTCCTCAGGAGAAGCCATTAAGGAAATGTGTTTCCTACTTTTTCTGTCCAGGCTTCATTCCATTTTTCCTGAGCTTGACCTCCCACCCTGCCTGCATTCCCTGGGCTCTCTGTGTTGGGAAGTGCTCATGCTGCCAAAAGACTCAGATCATTTTTAGGGCATTTCTGCCTCCTGTGATTCGGTGTGTGATCCTCCTGTGCCATGGCAGATACATCAAGTGCCTGGTTTCAGCAAATGAAGGAAACAGCATCCAAAGTGCCCCCCAAAGCAGAGCAGCTGAATTACCCGGTGAGTTATACACCAAATCTCAGGTAAGAGTCCTGGGCAGCTTGGATTGTAAGTGTTTTACCAATTTGTGTGTGTGAAGAATCTGGGATGTGTGGATGCTAAAGGGCAGGAGCAGAGAAATTTTCCAGCTCTGTAGCATTTGTGAAGTCTTTCCTTTCTCATGCTTTAGCTGAGAAACAGAGAAATCCACCTTCTCACAGCTTCTCTGTGAGAGCCTTCATTCTCATGAGAACTGGATGGATAACAGTTTGTAAGTATGTAAGCTATTTCTACACCTGCAAGTTGTTGTGGAAACTGTAGAATTCTTTTCAGTCTTGTGAGAATAATATTTGGAAATGAGTGTCTTACTGCTCAGCCTATCACCTTGAGAGGTGGTGAGTGAATAAGCCAATCATGTAATTTCTTTATTGCGAACTACACTATAAAAGATGAGCTATTCATTAAATGGGGTCTTAGCTCTGCTTTGGCCATATCTTTTAACCTGGACCTATGTCGCAATTTTGCCATTCTCTGGGGATAACAGCAATATGGGAATGGGGATGTACAGCAATATGGGAACTTAACATCTTTCATCTGGAGAAGGATGTTAATTTGCAATTACGATTTTTGTGTGATATGTTTACTATATTATTCTTCCTATTTCTTGGCCCTCATTTTGTTGCTCCTTTCCCTCTGGGTAAGGGGCTGAAGGGTGAATAACTCACAGAAACTGTGAGGAGAAAACTGGGAGCCAACCAGAAATGACATGAAGATTGAGCTCTCATCATGGACCAAGAGTGCCCTGGAGAGACAAGCAGATCAGAGATCCCCAGCAGCACTCCCAGGGCTCCAGGACACCAGAAGGGCTCTCCTTGGAGTGGTCTGAGATGAGATCCCACTGTCCCTGGGGTGTCTCCCGTTCCACTTTGTCCCCTTGGTGATGTGAGTGGCCCGTCTGACCAGGGCTGAAGACCTCCTGGAACTTGTTGTGTCTTGGATGGGGATATGTAGAAGACAGGAGGAGCTGGAGGTGAGGAGAGGGAACTCAGAGAGTTGCTCAAGGGAACAGGCAAGTTTAGAGGTGAGACTGACACCAGAGCTGGTGGCAACTCAGAAACAGGGCACAATGTGCATTGGATCTGCTTGACCTGCACAACTGTTTGAATTCAGGTGCTCTGGCCCTTTGTCATGTCCTGTATCTCTGACTGAATTGGAGTGGAATTCCTGGCTGCAACACAGGCAGCCGTGGAAATCCTACCCTGAAAGATCCAGTACTGCATAATGAGGTTTTTAGTGGCACTTGGGTTTTGTGTGGGTGTCCAGGAGATCGCATGCCCAGGTGTGATCAGCAGGACACAAGGCTTACAGGAGACACAAACTTTTCTGCAGCAGCTGAACATGGGGCTTGATGCAGGAAAAGCTCTAAAACAAGGAGGAGGGAGTGAAATATCTTGGCCAAGCCAAAGAGCACAGAACTGTTCAATTTTGTATTCGCAATGCCAGGAGCGTGGATGCCCACTGCAGGCAGCAGTGAGGGCCCACTGAGTCAAACAGGGGATCTCTGCTCTGCAAAGCACTTGGGATTGCAATGGAGTTGGTCTTTGGGAACTGGAAGGAATCCCTGGTGCAGCTGCCCCTCTTCCTCTGGCTCGTCAGGGCAGCTGTGAGATGTGAGGCTTTGGGAAAGGAGGAGCAGAGCTGCACATGGGGCACCTGTAAGATCTGCTGCTTTCTTGCCTGAGCACATCCTGGGCTGGGGGCAAGGGACAGAGGCAGAGAAGAGGAACAGAGCAGCCCTTGTTGCTCAGCAGGGCCAGGAAGTTCTGCTGGGAGAAAGGAGATGGTCAGAGAGAGAGTTTAAGGGTTCACTGGAAGCTGATGTCTTGGAGCATTTCCCTTTCCCAGGCTCCTGCCCACTGCTTCAGGAACTCCCAGCAGCACCTTCCGCTGTTCTCCTCTGATTCCCAGCAAAGGCAGCATGAGGATGAGCAGGAGAGCCACGCTGAGCCGGGTTCATCCCTGGTGGAGCTGCATGGCTTGGGGACCCCTGTCCCAGGGACCTGAGCCCACCTGTCCCTCTGTGCTGACACCACCTGAGAACTGAGCGGGGAGAGCAGCTGGAGTTCCAGGCACACCCGAGTGGAGAGGGAGATTTCTGTGGGGTGGGAAAGGCAGAACAGGAGCTGATAACTGGGGCAGGATGGAGCTGTGAGGGGGGTGGGCAAAGGAGGACCCACCCAAAGCAATGGTGCAAGGACTTGTGCCCGTGGCAGAGCTCCAGCACAAACACAGCAAAGCAGAGAGGAAACTTCTGCTAGGGGCTCCTCCTGCACAGCCCCTCTCCATGGACTCCAGGTTCTCTCTCATATCTGGGAGAAGAGCTGGGAGTAGCAGTGAGAAGAAGGCAGAGCAGGGTGGGGACCAGGTTCAGGAGGGCTTTGCAGGGAGGAGGCTGCCCCAGAGGGACAGGCACACACGGCTCGTGCTCTGGGCTCTCAGGGTGCGGAAATGAAAGCGGGGGCTCTGCAGGCTCAGTGGCCACAGTGGGGGCTGAGACAGGGCCCCCACTGGCCACAGCTGCTCGGTGTGGGAAGGTCCTTCCACCCTCAAAGATGCAGCAGGACCAGTCCCAGGCACGCTGCAAGCCCCGGGCCAGGCAGCTCTTGCAGCGCTGGGCAGAGCTCAGCCCACAGCAGACGCTGCAAGGAGAGGCTGTGGCTGCAGTGCCCCAAACAATGCTGGCCCAGGGGGGATGTGCCAGGCTGTCTCCTGCTCGCCTGGCCTTCCTCCTCCTCCTCCTGCTGCTGCTGCTGGGTGAGTTGGGGATGGCTTTGCCTTGGGGCTCAGCACTGCAGGGCTGCTGAGCGGGGCAGGACAGGGCCCGTGCTGGGCCCAGGGCAGGCCCCAGGGGAAAGGGTGTGTGGAGCAGCTGTGCAGCACTGAGGGGCAGAGCTGCTCTGGGGAGGGCAGCAGGACCAGTGCTTCCTCCAGCTCCCATGCACCTCTGAGCAAAAGGGGCAATTCCCAATCCCTCTAAAGTGGTTCTGTTCATAGTGTGAGACATGGGAGATGCTGAAGTGCTTTAGGGAGCCGGCAGCTTCCATCTGGAATCAGAAGCCAATCCACAATCAGCTTAAAGTATAAATCTGGGAGATCAAGGAGATGCAGTCTGGAGCCTCATGGGTGGGAAGGTTCTGGCCCAGCAGACTCAGCAGTGGGAACATGGACAGGGGCACGGGGCTGAGCTGGGCTGCTGCCCATCTGACCAAACCCCTCTGTGCCCCATGGTGCAGGTGCCGGTGTGATGGCTCAGGACATCTGCAGCTCCCCAGGGCATGGTGAGTACGGGTCATGGAAATAGAGATGTGTGGTCCCAGAGATGGGAAGGGAGAAGGGCTTTGTTCCCCATGTGTGAACCCTTGGAGGGGAAACTCTTCCCCTTCCAGATCAGATACCTTTCTGTTACAGTGGGGATTACTGTAACACACATATATCAAACCAGGAGGCCCATGGAAGAGAAATATATATGGATGGATTCTTAGTAGATGTTTCAGAGATGTTTATTTCCCCAGCCGCATGGCCAGAGCTCTGCCGAGGAACTCTCACAATCTGGGTTGAGGGTCCTTGCCCACGCAGGGAAACACAAAACAGCCAATGGGGAACGAGGCTGACCAGGGGCTCAGGAAACCCCATGTCTGTCCCCTCAGGGCCCCTCTCCCAGGACCACATGGCAGGGGGAGGAGACCCCGACACCTTTCCATCCCTGACACCAGTAACACTGTCCTGAGCCATCCCTGTGCCATCTCTCCAGGCAACCTTCTGGCTCCTTCCTTTGATGTGACTCCCACTGTTGCACAGGAAGGAGAACAGGTCATATTTCAGTCAGATTTCCGAGAAATCTCCTGTCACCAGAATCATCTTCTGCAAGGATGGGGTGCAGGTGCACAGCCTGAAAGCCCAACAGGGGAAGGGGAGCTACTATACCTTTTTCCCCATGGCAAGGGAGAGCGCAGGGACATTCACATGTGGATACCAGCACAAGGACAACAGCAACCGAGTGAAGAACTCTGCCCTCAGTGCTCCCACAAACTTGAGGGTCACAGGTGAGTCGTGGCACTGGGGCACACACAGGAAACACTCCAGGGCTCCTGAGACCCCAGGTGAGGGAGGGGACCCTGCCCTGCCCCACAGCATGTCCCCGGGCAGTTGGGATGCTGGGGGTCAGGGTGCACTTCAGCACAGCCTTGGGCACCAGGGACACTCCTGCCAGTCCCAGCAGAGCATCCTGCTCCTCTCTTCCCCAGCATCACAGAAAGGGCAGAGTGGTGGTGCCAGACCTAATGCAGAGCCACAGCTGAGCAGTGTCGCTGTTTTCCTGAGAACCGGCAAGAAAAGACACAATCCAAATCCAAGGAGAAGATGAATTATTTTATTATTTACACGCTAGGTTATATATCTTTGTGGGTGAGAGAGCATGATATGATTGGTCGCTTAACCAGCCCCCCCAGAGGGATTGGCTGAGGTTCTCTAACACCCATTCAAAATATTTTTTCCAGAGTAGAAACACAAGGCTGGGAAACAAACCCAGGTGCAAGATATAGAATTAGTTTACAAAACCATCAGCAGCTGTTTTTCTCAGCTAGCTGTATGAGAAAGAAACTTCATAAAATGCAAAGGCAGCTGGAAAATTCCTCTGCTCCTGCTTTTTAGCATCCACAGTGCAGAGCATTCATTTATTGATCCTCACAGTTGATAGAGGGTTGATTGGGGGTCCCTGCAGTGTCTCAGTCTGTGCAGTACCTGGGGCAGCTGCAGACTCTCTCCCTGTCCCTTTCTCCTCCCAGGCAGCGGGTCCAGCTCCCAGGCAGGGACATCCACTGCTGGCGAGTGATTCCCTCCCTCACACCCAGTGTCCCTCAGCATCGGTCCAAGACTGCCCAGTTGTCAATACCAGGACATTGGGAGGTTCATAAGCTGGAAGTTTGTTTTCCTCTAAGGCCATTAGCTGTTCTCTGCTTCCTCTTCTCCAACAGATCATGTTCCCACAGCTCCTCATTCCAGGCAATCCCACACCTTTCCCACATGCATGCTAGTGGGTGTGGTGACCATCTCCCTCTTCCTCCTCATGGCTGCAGTCAGCTACTGTGTCCTGAAGATTGGTGAGTGATTTGGGGAAATTGAGGGTAAAAGTTTAGGCCAAAATTGTACCCTGGTGCAGGACTGCTGCTGTCTTACCCATGCTGCTTTAGCATGGCCGTCTCCTAAAGGCCATGTCACAGGAATCTGAGTCTCTCAGTCCTTTCTTTGTCACCTCAGGGGAGTAAAGTTTCTTGGATGTGGAAGTCTTTAACTCCAGGGCGACAGAGCTCTAATCCAAAGTGTGTAGGGAGAGACCAAATATATCCCTGCCCCATGCCCACATTGGCTCCCATCTTCTGGACACAAGAATTGAGGCTCTGAGCTGCCCTGAGTGCAGCCAGCACAGCTGCTCCACACTCTGTCCCAGCCCAGCTCCTGCTCCTTGTGGTGGCCCTGAGGTTGGTTGTCTGTCCCAGGGGAGTGCATGTCCTTGTCCCCAGGCAGGGTGTCCTTGGGGACACATCCCTAGCGGATGTGGGTGCCCAAGAGGAGTGTTCCAAGGAGGTGTAGATCCCCAGGAGTGTTCCCTGGGGGAAGAGCTAAGTGTGGGGGCTGGTTGTTCTCAGAGGGGTGTCAGTAGGGGGCTGAGCATGTCAGTCCCCCACAGTGACATTGGTGTTGTTCAGATGGAGATTTGTGTTGGGATCCCTCCCCCCTGCCATGTGGTCCTGGGAGAGGGGCCCTGGGGGGGAGGCATGGGGTTTCCCTGCCCCTGGTCAGCCTCGTTCTCCGTTGGTTGTTTTGTGTTCCCCTGTGCGGGCAAGGATCCTCGGGTCCCGTGATTGCCACAGTTCCTCAGCAGAGCTCTGGCCATGCGACTGGAGAAATAAACATCTCTGAAACAGCTATCAAGAACCGGTCCATATATATTTCTTTTCCACGAGCCTCGTTGTCTGATACACATGTTGCAGTATTCCCACTGTAACAGATGTGGATGATGAGCACCCACTTTGGGCTGGGTGGGTGGCCCCTGCATCTACAGCTACCGGCACTACCATGCGCCAAGTCTTGTCCACCAGCTGCGTGTGGAAGGGGCATCACTGCAGCAATTCTGTTCTGAGGTACCAGACAAAGCAAGGTGGGGAAGGGCCTTTGGGCAGAGGAGTGTCCAAGATGGGAAGCCAAGGTGATGGCAGGAGCCATTTCCCAGCTGGACACCACAATTCTCGGTATCCTCTTCATGCCGGGGACCCAGGGGACCCTCAGGGAAAACTGGCTGACATGGATCAACTTAGCACCTTGCTCACCTGCTCAGGACCCTCTGATGAGGTGCAGATACCTTCGAGCAGCAAAGAATCTTTTCTGGCCTGGACATTTCTAGCACTCCTGGAGGAGCTCAAGGAATTAGGCATTGGTGGGTTTTTGAACCTGAAACACAGACAGTGGTGAGAGACAGGCAGAACTGCAGGGCTTCCACTGCCTGCTGGCAGCTCAGGGTAAGGGCTGGAACTCAGTCTCTGTCTTGGTCTGTAAATACCTCAGGTCCCATACGGTCAGGGCAGCGCTGCCAAGCACAGCATGAAGTCAGCAGGGCTGCCTTGGCCATGGCACCGTGTCCAAGCACAGCCCTGCCCTGATCCCACTCACTCGGGGCTCAGGGGGTGTCTCCTGTGGGGCTGGGAGCAGTGTGCTTGCTTTGGGCTGGCTCAGCCAGCTTTGGCTGCTGCAGGCCTGGATGACCCCCACTGGGGCTGGAAAGTGTGGTGGGATGGAGGGCCCTGCTCCTTGGGGGGTCCTGCAGCATTCCTTGGGTCTGGCAGCCAGAGGGTCTCGGGGTCCCTCTCCCCACAGAGGCTGTCAGGGACAGTGTCTGTCTGCTCATGGAGTGATCAGCAGTTGTGACAACCTGCTCAAGGCATGTATTGGCCATCAGGAGAAGCTGTGTGCCAAGGCTGTGTTTGGTAAGCTGTACCGGTTTGGCCAAATTTAGAAATATATCCTCTGAGAGAAGGCACAACCACCCCTCCCGCACCAGGTTCGGGAAAAATAAAGTTTCCTCAAAGGAAAGTGAAGAAGATAAAACTATTTATTTAACAAACACATGGGAAAGGAAAATAATGTTAAATGGTAAAATCTTTCGCTGTGGAGGAAAAACCTGGGAAAGCGTTAGAGTCCTCCCTTTGGTCTCCTCGGAGCTGGGGCTTGGCCCGGGGCCAGGCCCTCTGTGCCCGGTGGAAAGTCCTCCCGATGGGTTCTGATGTTAAAGCAATCAAGCAGTCCAGTAGAAAAGGGAGAAAATCCAAAATTCCAGAGACGGAAAAAATTCAATTCTCAGTCTCTCTCCGGAGAACAAAGCAGCTGAACCACTGGCCAAAAAACCTGTTCTGGGCGCAGCAAGCCGGGTGCTTCCTCCCTCCCCTGCTGCAGTGGGGAAAACCGATTGCTATCTGTGTGTGACCTTGAACAAGCTGCAAACTGCTTTGCAAAAGTTTTGCTCAGTTTTTTCCTTCCCCCTCTCAGACTCAGGTTAGAGGCATAGAAAGGCACAGGAATTAATTTCTGGGCATAGGCAGCAATATGGGATACACATCATAAGGTCACCCCAAGACACAGGAGCTTGTTGGACCACAAAGTCAGGGTTTTCCCAGATGGGATTAATGTGGCATTAACCAAAGAACTATTCCCAGCTTCTTTCCAATGCAAGGGGCAAGAAGCTGTTAGGAAAATTATTCATGACACCAGAGGCTTATGTCCAAAAAGGAGACAGATGAGTCCTGTAACTTTATTCAAATAAAGGGAGAGGCCATGGGACATTTCCCCTGGGATCTCTCAAATTTTTGGAGGATGCAACCTCCTTTTTAATCCTATTTTCCCAGCCACATCACCCTCTTTCCCCATTGGCTGAGGTACTTGAGCGGTACAGACTTCCCGAATTGCCTAATACAGACCCCCTTCTAATATGCATCCCCCCTTTTTCTTTGTATCTCTGTTCTTTTTCACTAAGTCCAGGGATTTAACATGGCCTTGTGTGGAAACTGACAGCTGGTCAGAAAGCTTCACAGACATTGATTTAAGCACAACTATTCTTTACCCTTGAGAATTCAGCTTGTACCCGTGAGAACTTTATCATCAACAGAAGCAAGAAGCCCAAAACAAGAGCAGAAAACATGCAGCTGTCTGTGGGATGTTGTTTTTAGCTTAGATTTGTTTTCTTATGGGTGGTGGCTGCAATCTACCAATAACTTTTATGAGGTGTTAATGTAGAAGCCTATGAGGACACAGCACGAGTGACAAGAGACTATATAAATGGAAACTTTGTAGAATAAAACGTCTTTTCTGTCCTTTTACCTTCTGACAAAGTTGGTGTGCATTCTTCTGGAGTGTCGCGTCCGTCTCAACAGTGACAGCCTTGGATAAGCAACAGTCTGTGTCAATTAGTAACTCTCCCCTGAAATTTATTGTTCCTTCCATTGCTTCTTTCACTTACCAGTATCTGGCTTTATCTACAGGCAGACTCACAGTTTGTTTGTAAAGACACATTCCTCACATTCCTTTCAAAGCCCACAGTCAGGAAAAGTTTGGGCCCAACAGGAGTGACAGGAGTGACACATTAAGAGGATCTAAGGAGCACTAAACCCAAAGTGGAGAGGGGGACACAAATCAGAAAAGGGGGATCCTAAACTGATTGTGGGAGTTGAATTAATAAGACAGGGAGGTCGGTATAAAACCATGGACACAAAGAGGGGCAGGGCCTGGGTATCCCCTCAAAGGTCTAGGGGAGACCCTAGCGGGGCTCATGGCCGCCCTCCCTCATGCAGACAATAGTGGACAAAAGGCAAAACTCAGGATAGAAATGCTGTGATTTATAAACACAATTTTTTTTAGACATCTTGAGGGTTTGGGGTGCCTGGGGTGTTGCAGGGAACACAAAGGGGGTTTACCATTTCTGAGCCGCTTTTCTAGAAAATAATTCAGTGGCTTTTGGGGTGAAAGTGCCTCGTTTGTCCCCCAAAAATAAGGGGGTTGGGGAGATCCTCATCCTCTTATTGCCTCTGTATTTAACCTCACCACCCTGATATGGATACCCTGAGCCACATATGGATGATCCTGGCCCCATAGGGAGGCTCAGGGCTCTGTCTGGACACTCTTGGTCCCATCAGGCTGCTTGTGGTCCCATAGGGACAATCCAGAGGGGCGTCCCTAACCCTAGGGAGCCCTGCACATTCCCCATCCCACTCACAGCTCCCAGCTGGCTCCAGCTCTGGAGAAGACACAGGCAAAGCAGTGGAGATGCTGCGCATCTGAGGACAATTCTGGCTGGAGCCGCCAGCACTTCTGGCGCAGGTTGGCCACCTCCACCTGGAGACCCACCTTGTCCTGTTTCTTCTGGGTGCACAGGGACATCCCTAGTTCTTGGAGAGGTGTGCAGCCCTGCTTTGGCCCCCTCTCACTTTTTCCAGGTTTCCATGGAGCTGCTTTAGCAACACTTCCAGCTGAGAAACCTCTTCCTGCAGGTCCAAGTACAGGCTGGCTGCAAGAATGTTGGGGGATCCTGGGGATCTGAAGTGTTCCCCGCACATTGGGAGGGGACTCCAGAACATGGCCTGTGGGAGACAGAGGAGTAGAAACTCCTGCAATTAAAGGAGGCTTTGATTTACAACCCTGGAAGAGACTAGATCTGGCTTAATTGACAGAGATTTATAGACTTTAAGCAAAAGGATTACAAACTTGTATTCCTATAATTATAAGGAAAATTGTACACTGGGTGTTTTGGTGGAGGGTTTTAAAATATAATAGAGTGATTTTATATAGTTTAAGAATGTAGATGGTATAAGAGAGACATCTGTGTGTACGTGACATGAGAAGTTATTGGTCAAGACATAGCTGCATTGCAGTGAGAAGTGCCACAGGTGATAGGTCATAAATTTAAAACAAAATGTCGTTTTAAGCACCTATTGGATTAGAAAGTTATAAATTACGATGTAACCCTAAATCTTGTGACTAGTTGCCATTATTCGGAGGTATGGTAAAATCTCACACCTTGGCTGATGCGTTTGTTATTTTAAACAATAAATTTGTGTAATTGCATAGCCCCATCCCTGAAAGTTGTTTTCCTCCGACACGTGAACGCACGAAAAACGGACAATGGACAACATGCTCAGCACTGGGTCAGTGATGGAGAAGAGGCAGATGGCTCTCTGCACTGGGGAGCATCGGCACCCCAAACCCTCTGGGACATGAGGACATGGGGACACAGGGACATGGTGAGAGGGACACAGGCATGGGGGGCACAGAGGAACAATGGGGACACAGTGATGGAATGAGGGGACACAAGGACATGAGGTCATGGAGATGGGTATGAGGACACGGGGATGTAGCAACAGGTGACCGGACACAGTGATAGGGCCTGGAGACGCCGAGACACGGGGCCGGGGCCCACAGGGAGCCGAGGGCGGGGGCGGAGGGACCTGGGGACAGGCCCTGGGGCAGTGACACGAGGAGAGGCCGGTCCTGCTCATGGCGAGACTGAGGCGCCAGGCCGGGCCGGAGCGCGGGGCCCAAGGCAGCCACCATCTTACAGGGGCAGGGTCAGGCCGCCAGGGCAGAACCGGACTGGCCGCAGCCCCGCACGCCAGGAGCGGAACTGGCGGGGGAGGAACAGAGGGGGCGATGGCCTCGCATGGTGGGTGTCCCCCGCACCTCTTGTCCTGCGAGCAGCGGCTGCTGTCATGGCCCGATGGCTCGGCCGCCTTCGTACAGGGCATGTTGAGCTCAGGGGTTCCCACCACACTTCCCCCTCTGCCGCCAGGAATCCTCTTGCTACCCTCCCCAGGTGTTTCCTTTTGGGTGGCACAGCTCAAAATGGCCCCGAGGTTTTAGAGGGAAGAGGGACTTGGAGCTGTGTTTGCCTTTTGGGGTTTCCCCATCCTTGCACCCCCAGCTGCTCTGCTGCTGCCTGAATGCTGCCTGCACAGGGCTGCTGGATGTGAGGCTGCCCCTCTCCTCCCTCTTCTGCCATGTCACCCCCATGGAGGGACTCTCCCACCCACCCCGACACAAACGATGTCAGTGGTCTGTGGCTGGATTGCCCTGCTTTCAGCCCTGTCGGGTCCCTGCACCCAAAAGCCAGCTCTGGGTTCCCAGGAACTCCAAATTCGCCAGCACCCTCACCCGTTTGTGGTCTTGGAAACTGTGCCTCACTCATCATGGGTGGAATGACCCCTCCCTTGTTTTGGTGGAGCTCCACATTAAATGTCATCCCCTGCAGGGACACACAGCACCTTGGACCCCCCTGCACCCAAAGGCCCTTCCCCACCTCGGTGTGTCTGGTACCTCAGGAACAGAATCGTTGCAGGGTGATGCCCCCCTCCACACGCAGCCGGTGGACAAGACTTGGCACATGGTAGTGCCGGTAGCTGTAGATGCAGCTGCCGCCCACCCAGATCCTGAAGTGGGTGCTCATCATCCAAATCTTCATCTGAACAACATCGATGTCCCTGTGAGGGACAGGGACCCTCACCCACCCATTAACACCCCTCCTGAGAACAGCGAATGCCCCACTCCCAGCTCTTCCCCCAGAGAACACCCCTGGGGACTCACACCTCCTGGGGACACTGATTTTGATGTGCTGATGACTGACATCTCCTGCCACCCTGGGAGCCCTGGCCCAGGACTAACTGCTTTCACTGCTCATGGTCCACGGCACTTTCTCTTTGTTCACTGTGATCTGCAGGGACATGGGGATGGCAGGGACAGAAGGAACAGCAGGGACATCAGGGACAGTCAGGGGACTGATGCATCCGGGAGCATGGCTGTGTCCGCCATAGAGAGCTGAGCTCTCACTGCCTGGGGTCCCACCTTGTACGGGCCCTCATGGGGCTCCATGAAAATGTCAAAACCTCTCCCCCTCTGCCTGATGTGCCAGTCCCCAGTCTTCTCTTCTCCCCCTTCTCTTCTGGCTGTGCCGTTCAAGTGACATCCAGCCCACAGGTGATGAGGAATGAGAGCTGCATGAGTGCCTCCTATGCAGTGCACACCAGAGACACCCAGAACCTGCAGCAACAGCACCCATAGGTGGGGGTTCCAGCAGCCCCACAGTCCACAGGCCATGGAGGGGCCCCCAATGCATCCCCACACCACAGGACTTGGGTAACCTCAGACACAACCTGCGGAAGGTATCTTTTCAGCTTTATACCGGCTAGCGCTTATATTTCAATGCCTTAGAAAGCCTCGAGCAGCCTTGAGAGGTAGCAAGGGCGATCTAGCACTTTAGTAGCTCTAAAATCGGTACCTGAATCAGCTGCAGAGCAAATACCATCAGCAGAAGCAAAGAGGGAGAAATATAGCTCCCTGCTCGCTCAATTCCCTGCAGTTAGAAGCCTTCAAATGAGACAGACAACCAGAGATGTTCACAGGAAGATAGCTGAGCTGAAAGAGAGCGTTTGCCTCCCCTCGACCATCTTTTATTCGGAGAAGGGGAAAGGGGATGACTGGGGGCGGACCCGGGGTGAGCGGCCAATCAGACACTGCTGAAGAGTCTGAGTTACATTTGGCTTTGCCCGTGCTTGGAACAAAGGAGCTCGGAGCACGTGTCTTTGGGAGGGGGGATGGGAAGCTCAAAACAGGCAGCAACAACAACCCCCAGCCTGGGGACACCCCAGCCCAGCCCTGCTTCTCCTGCTTGCCGAGTCCTGTCCCCCACCCAGGACGCACACAGTGGTCAGTTTGGGGACACCCCTCCACAGTCTCCTCTGCCTGCCCCAACCAAATCTTTGCCCTTCACCAGAGCCCCCAAGCAGCTTTGGGGTGATGGCTGCAGGGGGACACGGGATGACACAGGGGGTACCCACCTCCTGGCCTGGACAAAGAGCTGCCCCCAGATGATGAAGGATGGCTGCAGAGACAGTTTCCTAAAAATGTAGGTGAGCACAGGAACTGTTTGGATGGGGACAGAAGTACGGGGGAAATTGTGGCTCTGGAGGACATACCGGGCTGAGAGGTCACAGCTGCCCCACCCATGTACTCCCTTAGTCCCATATGGTTGCTCTGGAGCCTCGTACTTCCCAGCTGCAGATGGCAATCTGCATCTATATAGCCCCCTGTCACTGCCACAGAGACTCTCAAGCTTCATACAGCCACTCCCAGCCCCATAGGGTCCTTCCACTAGATCCAACACCTTCTCCGAAGGAAGCACAGCCGGGGCTGTGACACACTGCAGCTCTCTGCAAACCACAGTCAGGCCAAAACCTGAGTCACAGAGTTTTCCACTCTTTATGTCTGGAGTTAATTAATAAATGCCCCATTGTGGGATGCCCCTTTCCTGGAGTTTCTGCAATACCAGGACCATACACAGAGTAGGGGAGCAAGCTCTGTTTCTGATCCTGCACCCAAAAAAACATAGAATATTAAGGTCTCTCATGGAGGACATCTCAGATATTTCAGTGCTCAAAACCAATCCTACACTTCATCTCAGCCAGGAGGCCACAGCCCTGCAAACACGGCAGAAACCCCCACTCACCCCCACGTAGCTGTCTTCCCACACCCTTTCTGACCTCCTCATGCACAGACTCTCCCACTCATCTGATATGTCCCACCTGTGCTCCACTGGCACCAACCCCCAAACTCCTGAAACGCCCTGTGCTCAGCTTTCCCAGCATGCCCTTTGTAGTACTCTAAATGGACTTTGCACGGCCACACCTCCCTTCACCCCCCTTGGCTCTTGAGTCCCACCCACTGCCCCTCCCTCCCCCACTCCTGCTTGCTGCATCATGCATGATTGGCTGCTTGTGCACTGCAATTTGCATTTGTTCCGCCCCATATTATCCTGCCAAATCACCCGGGAAGGCCAATGCCTCATTAGCATAGCCCTGCCCGCAGTCACCCCAGCCACACACCACCCCCTTACACAGTGTCCTGCCTGCCTTGGCCCCTAGCCCTTTGCACCCTGTCGAGCTGCTGGGATTAGGGAGGAACCCAGCACCGAGGGAATTGGGTGTCCCCCCTCCTTTGGGGGCACAGGAGAGACCATTTGGGCCAGGGGAGCAAGTGCCAGAGGAGGGGGGAGATTTGGGGAGAGGGACACAGGGACACTCCAAAAATCCTCTAGAAGTGTTCCTCTGCCCTCTCAGATGTCTCTCTGCCCTCCAACTTCACCCCCAAAATGGCTTCAAAGTGCCTCAAAGCTTGTCCATTGGTGGAGGGACACTTGGGAGAAATCAGGACCCCCCTTCCCCCGTCCCAGCAGCTTCATGCCCATTTGGGATGAGGAGCAGGGCTGAGGGTGCAGGAGGTCCCCAGAAATTTCCCTCACCCCGATGACACAGCTGGACACATTTATTGTTCACTTGCAAACCATGATGAAGCAGAAAATCCACTTGCAGCCTGTGGGGGTCCCTGATGGAGCAGAGATCCACCTGAAACCCATGCAGGATCCCTGATGGAGCAGATAGATTCCCAAAGGAAGCCTGTGCTGAAGAAGGATCCTGGCAGGACCTGCAGAACCATGGAGAGTTACGCCCACCTGGAGCAGGTTCCTGGTAGGATTCATGATCATGTGGGGTCCCATAATGGTCCCCTTGGTTCCATGGGGCCCCACAGTGTCACAGTGGTCTCCTTAGTTCTGCAGTTTCACATTGGACCATTGTTTACACAAACCCCCAGTGTCACAGTGGCCCCTTGGTAACATGAGTTTTCATAGTGTCACAACGGTTCCTTGGTTTCATGAAGTTGGACAGTGTCACAATGGACCCTGCACCATACTGACACTGTTGTCATCCAATTTTTGCCCAGCAATGTGACGAGATTTATTTCCACAGTTCTGTGTTGGCAAAGGAAGGATACACATCTGGGAAACACTACTGGGAAGTGTCTGTTGGGAGAAGAAGAATCTGGGCCTTGGGTATTGCCTGGGAATCTGTGACTCGCAAAGGGCCATTGACTCTGGGCCCTCAGAATGGCTTCTGGGCCATAGGGTTGGCAGATGGACGAGACTATTGGGCCTACACAGATCGTTGGACCCGTCTGACCGTGACTGGCACTTTGTCAAAGATTGGGATCTTCTTGGACATCCCAGCCAAGCAGGTTTCTTTTTATGATGTCTGTAAGGCAAGAGCTTTGTACACTTTCAGCATTGCTGATGGCAGCAGCCAGGAAGGGAAATTCATTCCCTTCTGCTCCACAGGCCCTGTTACTGCAGAGCCTGATCGTGAGCCTCTGGAAATAATGTAGTTTTCTGGTGATGATAAATAGGTCTCTTTTCTGATGGCAATCAGTAGGTCACTCTGCATTTCAAACATCAGTAATGTACAGGCAATGATCAAATCCCATTGTAATCAGGCTGCTGCCTGATTTGTGTCTCCTGAACAAAGCTAATGAAAGAGAGGACAGATCTGTTACGGTGGCCAGCTCTGAAATTATTTACATTATGCATCAGAATGAAAAATATTTTGAGGGAAATTTTATATGCTTGCGGAAAAAAATGTTCCTTCATGGTATAATTGAAAAAGCCCTTCCTGGGCACTGTGAGTTTTCCTGAAAAAATACTGTATTTTTTCCTAATTGTCTGTGATTTGTCATTTTGTTCAGGAGGGATACCGATAAACATTTTGTTGGGAACCTACAAACAGGCAAGGTCACCCCACCACACATCTCCACATGGCTTTGGAATATCTACGAGGACAGAGACTCCACAGCCTCTCTGGGGAGATTGCACCTGGGCTTGGTCCCTCTCAAAGTAATAAAGTGTTCCCTGTTGTTCCTCAGGAACATCTCGTGTTTCAATTTTTCACATTCCCTCATATTCTGTCAATGGCATCTCTGGGAAGAGCCTCTTTCAGGTGTTGAGACACATTCCTGAGATGTTCCCAAGCCTTCTCCTCTCCAGGCTGAACAGTCCCCGCTCTCTCAGCCTTTCCTCCTGACAGAAATGCTCCAATCCCTTAATCATCTGTGTGGGCCTTCCCTGGACTCTCTCCAGTAGTTCTGTGTCTCTTTTGTACTGGGGGCCCAGAACAGCAGCTGTGGCCTCTCCAGTGCTGAGGAGAGTGGAAGGATCCCCTCCCTTGACCTGCTGGCACCGTTCCTCCTAATGCAGCCTTAGAGACCATGATCCCTCTTTGGGGCAAGGGCAAATTGCTCTCCCAGGTTTCACTTGGTGTCCACCAGGACCCTGATGCCTCCCACTGTCCAACTGCTCTGCTGGGTGTCCCCCAGCCTGTGCTGCTGCCCGGGCTTGTCCCTCTCTCAGCACTTTGCAGTTCTCCTCACTGAACCCCAAGAGGTTCCCGTCAGTCCATTTCTCCAGCCTGTCTGGGTCCCTCTGGGTGGCAGCAGGACCATCCATGGCCAGGGTGGTTCAGCCACCCCTCCCAGCTGGGTGTCATCAGCAGACTTGCTGAGGGTGCTCTCTGCTCCATCACTGGGGTCAGGCAGGAAGAAGTTGACCAGGACTGGGGCAGGATTGACCCCTGGGCCTCACTCCTGGTTCCTGATCTCCCAACAGACTTTGGGCCACTGAAGTCTCTGGAACTCTCTGGGACTCTCCCTTCAGGCATGTTTCTGTTGAACACACTGACTTCCCATTCCCCCTGTTGTAGCCATTTTTACCAGTACTTTTTGGTAGCATTGTGCTGGATATGAGTCAGTTCAGTATCTAAAACTGGACTTTATATTTGTCTTAGGTTACAATGTAAGATGTAACCAAAAGTATGTATTCTATCACCACCATCTGTTAAAACCAGGTGGGGCAGTGTTCTTTATCTCTTCCATGATGCATCCCTGATAACTCCCTCTGGAAGATATCTTCTGTTAATGGGCCATCAAGTCTCACTGCATGATTCATAAAATTACATCACCCCATTGTGAGATGCTTTGCCCAGGGGAAGGAACCAAGCATTCCTACCTGGGTATAATCTGAGGTTTGGAACACCACACCGAGCCCTTACCTACTGGGTTTCCAGAGGACAAGAGCTACATAACCACCACTGGACCTTCAGAGGAAGACCAGACCCTTCTACAGGATCAGTGCTTCAACAGAACCACATCTATCACTTCAGGAGGACTGCAGCCACCATTTTATCGGACTGCTACCGCCACCCTGACCGACAGGGTGTCAGGTTGTATCCTGACTGTCAGTGTTTCTGTACTATTGCATTTATTTTTAATTTTCCTATTAAATTGTAGTTCTGATTTTGAGTCTCTCACTGGTTTGATTTCAAACTACTACTGAGCTGGGGAAACAAGGGTTAAGTGAATTACTAAAAGGGCTGCTTCCTAAAACAATGCATATAGCTTGCCTAATATTAATTACATTTGCCAAGTAGGAAAAGGGAGGATACAAGACTATTGATAAGGAGAAGCAGCCGTGACCAAGAGATCCTGCTTTGGACCTAGGAACCAGCTCAAACCAGCCTTGGAGCTTGACTTGGGCCAGGGACTCAGGGAGCATGCGCAAGGAAGCAAGGTGAAAAGTTCAAATTGATGAAGACTCCTTACTTCATCGAGGAAGACTCCCTACTTCATCCCAGAAACCCCTGCACGAGGCACTGTGCAAGCACAAGCCATATGGAAATGACTTTGGGCTCATTATAATAGGAAACAGGGCTAGGTGGGGCTAGGAAATGAATATGTATAGGCACATTGGGAAACTTAATGAATATGCAGCTTGTAACTCGATATATACCAAGCCAAATGGTATTGCGGGCACGCATGCATTTGGTGGAGCAATCCACATGTGCCCCAGCACTGGAATAAACATACCTACTTTACAACTTATTTCAGTAGTGGAGTCTTTTCCGCGTATCAGTACAATATCTAAGTCACGAATTGCTGCCAAAATAAAAGGGCTTCTTTTATTTCTTTTTCTTAAACATACTATGAAATTCATAGAAGGTTTTTTTGCTAGAAAAAATGTGAACTATTTAATGTTCTCTGTCATGTAACGGAACCAAAGTACAGGTATTTGCATGTTGTGTTGCACTGGCTCTGGCCAGATTCCAGATTTTGATAGTTCCCATAATAAGGGCGCAGAAGTGATTGGGAAAATTCAGCTAAAGCACGAGCATGGGCTGTGCTGGCTCTCAAAATATTTTCACTAGAAACTGTGATTTATGATCCAGCAGGATTGAGTGCTGATTAACAACTAAGCAGAGAGTAATATTCTTAGGTTGGAGCCCTGTCCACATAGCCTGAAAATCCATTTTAGCTTCAGGAGCTCCATTTAGATTCCAGAAACTCCATTTAAGCTCAAGCTTGGGCCTTGAGTCCCTGTCTGAGCGGTGCTAGAGGTGTTTTTGTCTCAAGCTCCATTGCAGCCATGGCCGTGCCTGGCCATGGATCCAGTGACCCCCACCCATGGACTGTCTCTGTGAAAAACACCTGGGGAAGCTCAAGGTCCCTCCTCTGTCCTGGACGACTTCATCCACATCAACACCTTTTGAAAGAACAGCAGCAGCCTCCACATTGCAGGCACACAATGAAGGGGCAGAGCTCTGCTGGGATGGAAAACCCACCCTGGGATTGAGTTTCCAATTCTGAACCCAGAGGCCAGGAGTGCCTGCAGCTGAGAATGCTCATTCCCTGTGTCCCCTCTTTGGAGCTGTGGTCAGACTGGCTGTTTTCCTTCCAGAACGCTGCTGCTGAACCTCCCAGACAGCGAATCCACCTGAGGAGAAATGGAGCATCTGAATGTATCGCTCACCCTGCGAGGGTGATACAGACACGGACACCTGACTTGGGCTCACAAAGTTTTATTGCTATGAATGGATGTGGGGGTTTAAATCTCTGCCTTTTGCCCAGGCCTCTGGCAGCAGGCAGTAGGTTTATTGAGGTGGCCACCAACTCAAGACCCGCTCTCATTCACAAGTTCATTAATAATGGCTGATTCAGTTTATTATAGAATGAATTATTTATTTAATAGACACAAAACTAACCGACATAAGACTTAAAACAGACTATTACTACACAGGAGTAAGATGAAAGGGAATACTAGTATTATACACACGGGGTTAAAGGTACCATTAATTTTACAGCCAGCAAAGAAATAATATCACTTAGGATCCAATGTTTCTTACTATCCAGTTGTGATGGAGCGCACATCAAAATCCTTTCCCTCAATTCCCAGGAAAGTAACCACGGAACCTGCGTCCAGATTTTGGCAAGAAGTCTCGCATGCTTCTCAAGGTGTGTGTAGGAGACTCTGCCTCTGTGATAATCTGTGTGCTTTTATAGTCTTTGTAAAACAGTATCTCTCAGTCAGAGGTATTTATTTTTCTTTTATCTCTTCCCCCATCTGCTTTCCAGACTAAGATGTTGATTCTTAGGTGGGGGCCTGAGCCCTTTTGGCTCCAGAGATGACCCCTTTGGGCTTTTCACCCACCTGCCTGGTTATCTCTTCTATATGCACCAGTCATCTGTGGTGGGGAGAGGGCGTTATGCCCTGCCACCGGCCTTTGTTGAGTCCTTGCCCACAGGAACAGGGCAAACCAGCACAATGTTCAGCAAGGACCTGCTCACATTTCTTCTGCCCTTTAAGCCTAAATATTGTTCCTTCTTCTTTTCTTCTTTCTTCCTTGTTTTATGCCAAGGGAACATCTGAATAGTTGAGATTTTTCTATATAAAGGACTAGAACAACAATTTCTGGGTATAGATAACAGCAAAAATGGGATTCGAAATTAGCAATTGCTGTACATCCCAGATTCTTCACACACACGAATTGGTAAAACACTTACAATCCAAGCTTCCCAGGACTCTTACCTGAGATTTGGCGTAGAACTCACCGGGTAATTCAGCTGCTCTGCTTTGGGGGCACTTTGGATGCTGTTTCCTTCATTTGCTGAAATCACACAGTCGATGTATCTGCCATGACACAGGAGGATCACACACCAAATCACAGGAGATAGGAATGCCCTAAAAATGATCTGAGTCTTCCAGCAGCACGAGCACTTCCCAACACAGAGAGCCCAGGGAATGCAGGCAGGGTGGGAGGTCAAGCTCAGGACAAATGTGAAGAAGGCTGGACAGAAGTAGGAAGCAATACACAATTCCCTTAATGGCTTCTCTGGAGGACATTTAAATTCCAGCTCCATTCCTTCTTCAATCACAACCAGAATTATGGAGTAAAGTGATACTTTACACTAAAAGGATTTTTCCAAACACTTTGGAATTGCTTCCTGACTTCCATTCTGCTTGGTGATCAATAACCTTCCAAGAAGGATTCAGTACCTCTGTATGACACCACTCATTTCTTACGCACTTTCTATCACCATGTCTGCAAAGAAACAGAGGAAATGAAAATTAAATACACAAAGGAATTGGGTACAGATACAGTTCCATCTGACTTTGGAGATTCTGAAAATTGTGGTTTCAGATGTCTCATGCCCTGTGCAGAATCACAGAAACACAGAGTAGTTGAGATTGGAAATGACCCTAAGAGATCACCTGGTCCAACTCCAGACACCTGCTCCATCAGCAGTGGCATGGCTCAGCTCCTGAAACACACTTGAACCGTCCCTCCAGACTTCCTGTGCCCTCAGGCAAAGCCTGCAGGGGGGATCCTGTCCCTGGGGGCCCTGGCAGGCCTGGCACAAAGGCCCCAGGCAAAGCTGGTGGGCAGCAAGGAAGGCAGGGGCTGCCCTCTGCTCCTTGTGCTCCAGCAGTGCCTGGGGCCAGCCTCTGCTTCCCTGGGCCAGCTGGGCACCCTCCCCACAGTGCGCTCTTGCCTGCACAGCACTGGGGGAATGTCCTGGTTCTGGCCGGGACAGGGTTCATTTGGCAGGAGCCAGGAGGGGACTGGATGCAACCCCGGGGTTATTCTAGACCACCTCACACCATGTTCAGGGTCTGGGGGGGATGGATCCTTTCCACTCAGGGCAGAGGTGGAGTGAGTGGTCATGGAAGCACCAGGTTGCACGTGGTGAGCACTTGTGTGTGAATCATGTCTCTCTTATACACTCTGCCCTTCATGTTGCTGCTGTTAACTGCTCGTTTCTTATTTCATTGCTGGTTCACTGGTGGCTCCAGTGACCTGACAGGTCCCCACTTGAGTCCCCACACCCCCCACTCACACAGTGACACCAGGTTTCCTCACCGCTTCAACCCCAGGTTTCCCATGGCAGAGTCTCAGATGTCTCATTCCACAAAGCCACTGATTTGTGGTGCAACAACACAGAAACAGCTTGAGCTGGTGCATCTTAGTAAAGTACCCCTTGGGCTCACATAATTTTCCTGCACTTTTCCTATTTCCCCTGGTGTTTTCCACCCTTTCTTTTGCAAACCTTTTTTCCTCTCACTTTCCACCCTTTTCTCCCCTCACGTTTTCTGCCATTTTTCTTCTTACACTTCTCACTCTTCTGTCCCCTCACGTTTTCCACCTTTTCTCTCCTTCTGTTTCATACCCATTTTTCCTCTCACTTCCATCCCTTTTCCCTCATTTTTCCTCCTGGTTTTCCCCTTCAAGTTTTCTGCCCTTTTCTCCCTTCTTCTTTCCCCTGACATTTCCTACCATTTTTCTCTCACATTTCCCACCCTTTTGTCCCCTCTTGTTTCCCATTTTTTACCTCACATATCCTACCATTTTGTCCTCTCATATTTGTCACCTCTTCCCCCTCATATTTCCAGCCCAAAAGTCTCTCCTTTCCTCCCAAGTCTTTTTCTTCTGCTGAGTGTCTCCATGTCCATCCACCTCTCTGGCATCACAGGCCTTGGTCTCCTTTGTTATCGATCAGGTTTGGCAGGTCAGGGTCCCTGCTTTGTCTCTCAGTGTCCGTCCACCTCGCTGCAGTCACTGGGTTTCTGTCCTTTGTTACAAAGGTTGGCAGTGCACAGCTTCTGGTCTCTCCAGGCTCCCAGCCAGAGCTCAGCCTGCATCTCAACCTGCATGTCCGTCTGCCTCTGGAACTGCAGCTGCAAACCCAGCTCCTGCACCAGATGTGTTCCTCAACAGCAGAGCTCCGGGCATGCATCTGTGCGGGGACATACACACAGTGTTCTGCATTTCTGCTGTTATGTCTTGGTCTGCCATAATATTTTGGAAAATGTTTTGGGGGTGAGAAGCCCACTGCAGTTTCTCCTGCATTTTCTCATCCTTCTTTGGTTTAACTGAGTTTTTTATTTCTTTCTCTAGGTGGTCCTTCCAATTCCTCTCCTAATGCTTTAAAATCCAGTCTTTTCATTCACTACAACCCACATGAAAAAATTGTGTCAATGAAACTCTAACAGTCAATGAGGTGGAAAACAATGCACAAGCCTAAAGAGGAAGTGATAGTAAAAGGTCACTCTCAATAGTTTGTTAAAATTTCATTGCACTAACTGACAATTCGGGGAACATTTAAAATTTCACAGTGACTGAGGTCCATTATGTGTCAGGCAGCTCCACAGGCAATCCCACTTCCCTCAAGGGCTGCCATTGCCCCTGTGCCCATTGGCTCTAGAAAGAACAGGCTGCCCTGTGGGGGAACAAATGCGGCTTCTCCTGGGGAAAACCTCAGCAAGGGGTCAGTTTGCCATTGGTCATTGCAGTGACTGTAGGAGAGGGGCATCCCACCATGGGACATTTCTTGGTCAACTCTAGACATGAAGAGTGGAAAACCGTCTATGACTTTGGTTTTGGCCTTAAGCTGTTGCTGTGTGTCTCAGTTTTGACAAATTTCAGGAAAAAACCCTGGAATGAGTGTTTCCTCTAAGGAGAAAGGGCTTCAATAACTCCCTTTTCTTCTGCCAATGAGAGAAATGGATACGAGAGGGTGAAAGTGAAAAAAAAAACCCTGTTTATTAAAAAAAAATTGAATAAATGCTAGATACTGAAATTGTGGAATCTTACCCCCCACCCCCCTAAAACCCAGTGACAGCCTTCTCTCTGCCGCAGGCACTTTCCCCTCTGGTGCAGTTCCGGTCACGGCCGGCAGGGGCGCTGGTGGCTCCCGGCCGGGCAGGGCGGGTGCGATGGTTCCCCCGCGGCTGCAGGGGGCGCTGTGGCGCGGGTCCCGCCGTCTCTCTCCGTGTGGACGATGGCGGGCACAGCCGGCAGGAAGGGATGGAGAAGGAACTTCCTTCACAAACCCCCAGGGGCAGCCAATCCCGGTGCCTCCTCTGGATAGCAAAAGGAGCTGTAGTGGGAAACCTCAGGGGCAGCAAGCTGGAATGGCAGGGCGGGCTCTCCCGGGACCAGCAAGCAAGAGGCAGCAGAAACTCTGCAGCTGCAGCTGGACCACGGGACCTCCCAGCAGGCAGGGGTGAAACAGCTACAGCGTAGCAAACAACCCCAGAGCAGCAGCACAGGCATGGTGGGGCTTGGGCAGCAGCAGCAGCCCGACTCCCAAACACGGCGGAGAGAGACTCCCTGGGATTTCTCACCAGCTCTGGCAAGTCCCTGAGTCGGTGCCATGCGGAGGAGCGTGGCCCCAGGTCCTGGCGGGCACACACTGGCTCTGGGCTTCCCGACGGCAGAGCAGAAAAAGAAGCTGAAAGAAACAACTGTAGCAAATTTCCTGCTAAGCAGGTTTATTAATGAGATAAACAAGATTGCCCAATCAAAATTTATAAAGAAATAACATGTATTATGCGACTGAAATATCAGTCTCAAAAGCCACGATCGAGAAAAGCAGCACCGAGCCCGGGGTCGGAGCTGGGTGAACATGCATAGATCTGATCTGTATCGCATCAGAGCTCCCAAGTTCACGGCTGCTGCTTTGGCTGGTCCCTTTTTATACAGTTTTTGGGCAGAGTCTGAATTAATTCTATTCTTCTCGTAATTTTAGCATATTCATGAAGTTTTCTTGTCCCAGAATTGGGCTGCACAAAGCCTTTCCTGGGTCTGATGGACTGTCCATCCTGGGTGATGAGTGGGCCATTTCTGGTGATGGATGGGCCATCTCTGGTTCCTGGAACAGTTATTTTTAGTTCCCAGAATGTCCGATCCCTTATCAGATGAGATGTAGGTATCAGAAGGTGGTGATCAAGTCGTCATGGTGCAAATGTCCCGGTGATAAGATCCAACCCCACCTAGGTGGAATCCTCACTTATTGATTACATCTGTGAGAGAACTTCTTTTGGTGCTGTGAAATTTTTCTCTCAGCCAGGCTGGTGGAGGGATTTTGAAATTCTGTCTCTGTATGGTCTGATTACATTTCAGTTTTATACATAATAGCACGAATTACATACTTTATTTATAACATTAACAAAAACTAACAATGGAGCAATTAAGGTTTCTAACAGCTGGCTAGCTTATTCCTGGGGAGGAGAACCCAACCCACACTGGGACAGATGGTCAATGGGAAAAAGCTGTGAGGCACAATAGAAGGAAAAAGAAAAGAAAATTGAGGAAAAGGAAAGGATCAGGCCTATATGGGGGTAGCTGCCAAGCAGCTCTGGGTCTGAGCAACAATGCTGCAGTGGGACAAGAAAGCCACAGATCATCTGACCAAACTTTCTGGCTGAATTCAAACATCACTGGGAACTTGAGTGACTTCCTAGCCATGAGGAAGGTAAGATCTGTGGTGGATGGAAGCACAGAATCATTTCTGCTGATTTGGAATAGTCATTCCTACCTGGATATAATCTGAGGTTTGGAACACCACAGGCAGCCCTTACCTACTAAATTCCCAGAGAAGAGCTACATAGCGACCAGAGGAAGACCAGACCCTTCTACAGGATCACCGCTTCAACAGAACCACATTCACCACTTCAGAAGGACTGCAGCCACCATCTTATTGGACTGCTACCACCACCCTGACCAACAGGGTGTCAGGTTGTATCCTGACTCTGTCCGTTTAAGACAGTGTTTCTGTATTATTGCCTATATCTTAATTTTCCATTTAATTGTAATTCCAACTTGGGATCTCCCACTGGTGTGCTTTCAAACTAGTACACACTCTTTATGAATAAAACTTTGACAAGTTAAATTTTGAGAATTGCCAGTGATAGTATATGAACAAAAAAATATATTCAAAGCGAAATACTATCAAGCTCTAATCCCCAATAAAAACTAGCTTGAAATAATCATTCCACATGCACAGAGTACAGTTCTTACCCAATCAGCATCCCTACAGGGGGAGAAGACAGGTTCAGCCATCCACTGATCCCAGAAGTTACAAAGGAGTTAATCCCAACTTCTCCCCATTCTTAACTCACTTTTGTATTCTTTCTTTACATTTAGGTGGAGCTTGAGTGACTTTAGTCATACATATTACTCAGTGAGTGGTGGTCGTACCTTGGGGGTGAGTATCTCAGTACGTAAGATAACCTTGGGATGGGGACATGATCAGTCCAAGGAGAAGGATTTCCCAATGGCTGCTAGTTCAACAGCAAGACATCCTCCCGTATCTCCCTTGGTTTTCAGCTTCAAATAATCACCAAATTCCCTCCTCTGCAAGGGCTTTGGCAGAGCCTGGCAGTGGGGTCTCTATTCCCCTCCCTCTGTTAGTCTCCTTAGCATGTAGGGGAGTCAGGCACACCAAACATAATCTCTGTTTATTAAAATGTAAATCTATCCCCAGTCTTTTTCCCACATAATCTTATTGAAGGGCATTCTAAACTAATTTTTACAAGAAGAAAGTGGAGAATCCCATGATCAGGACTAGAGGGACCCTGTCTCCAACCAGTTGGACAAGAAAGACAACCAGATTTGGACTGGGTGGATCCAATGGCCTTGAACATCAGCCCCACGGCAGTCCAAGGCTCCAGCAGACAACAGGGCACAGGGTAGCCCAGGCAGAGGCCAATAATCAGCAGTGTGGTTCAGGGGTCAATACTCGTGTTCTGGCCTTTTTAACATTTCCATTAGTGATTGTGAGTAAGGGGTGGAGAGTCCCCTCAGCATCTTGGATGATGATCCAAGAATGGAAGAGATGGCTCATACACTGAGGGATTCTGCTGTCATCCAGGTGGACCTGAACAGGCTGGAGAAAAAAGGGCTGACAGGAACAATTTCAAGTTCAACAAGGAGAAGTGCAGATTCCTGTACAAG
This sequence comes from Corvus kubaryi, assembly GCF_017639235.1. Lineage (NCBI taxonomy): Eukaryota > Metazoa > Chordata > Aves > Passeriformes > Corvidae > Corvus > Corvus kubaryi. The sequence goes on from NW_024580988.1 coordinate 130,766, forward strand.
GGGAGGAACAAGGCCAGGTACCAGCACATCGTGGGGGACACCCAGCTGCAAAACATCTGGGCAAGAAAAGGGTCTTAGGGCTATGGTGGGCTCCAAGTTGAGGAATAAGCTCTTCCTGCAATGGGATATTGATATCCCAGGCAGTATTAGGAGGAATGAGGCAACGAGTTGAGACAGGGGATCTTTCCCTTCTCAGCACTGGAGAGGCCACAGCTGCTGTTCTGGGTTCCCCAGTACAAGAGAGACATGGAACTATTGGAGAGAGCCCAGGGAAGACCCACAGAGATGATTAAGGGATTAGAGCATTTCTGCCAGGAGGAAAGACTAAGAGAGAGGGGACTGTTCAGCCCAGAGAGGAGAAGGCTTGGGGAGATCTCAGCAATGTGTCTCAACACCTGAAGGAGGCTCTTCCCAGAGGTGCCACTGACAGAACACAAGGCAATGGGAAAAACTGAAACACAGTAGGTTCCTGAGGACCAACAGGAAACACTTTATTACTTTGTGGAGGACCAAGCCCAGGTACGAGTTCCCCAGAGAGGCTGTGGAGTCTCTGTCCTTGGAGATATTACAAAGCTATGTGGAGATGTGTGGTGGGGTGACCTTGCCTGGTCGTAGGTGCCCAACAAGATGTTTATTGGTATCCCTCCTCAGCAAAATGACAAATCACAGAGTATCAGGAAAAGGAGAGTAATTGCCTTAGTTTGAAAGACAGGCATCTGCCAAGGAAGGCAGGAATCTCCCTTGGAATGTAAAATATGATTCCCTCCCCTCCAAATTATTATAACTTTGAAGTTAAGGGGCTTTCAGGCAAAGATATGGGAAAGGGAATAACAGTACTTTACCAGTATGTATATGGATAACAAGGCAAACAAACAACAACAGTGGCAGCCACAACAAACAGAACCAGAGTCCCAGTGACAGCCTCCCCTCGGCTGTCGGGCCCTTTCCCCCCGGTGCAGTTCCGGTCACGGCCGGCAGGGGCGCTGGTCGCTCCCGGCCGGGCAGGGCGGGTGCGATGGTTCCCCCGCGGCTGCAGGGGGCGCTCCGGAGCGAGCTCAGTCTCCTCTCTGTATGTGGGTAATGGCTGCCGCCATCGGATGGGATGGAAAAGGGGCTTCCTTTACAAACCCCCCCGGGCAGTTGGTCCCAGTACCTCTCCAGATAGCAAAATGAGATGTAGCCGGGACCTCAGAAGCAGCAAGCTGGGATGGCAGGGACAAGTAGATCCCAGAGTATCAAATGCAAGGTATCAGAAACTCCACAGCTGTAGCAGAAGTTGTGGGATGTCCCAGCAGGCACGGGGTGTCTAGTTACAGTGCAGCAAGACGCCCTGAAGCAGCAGCAGAGAACAGCAGGGCTGAGCGGGGAATTGCTCCTCGGTGATAGCTGGCGGCCCCTGGGTCCAGGTTGTGCAGAGGAGGCGGCCCCAGCAGGGAACAGGGTGTACCTGGCTCTGGGCTCCCCAACAGCAGAGAAGCAGAGAAGCAGAGAAGCAGAGAAGCAAGCCAGCAAGCACAGCAACAGTGCCGAAGGAAAAGAAAAAAAAAAGAAAAAGACAAAACCCACAAAGCTACGAGGCCAGCCAAAAAGCCCACCCGGAAGGAAGGAGCCACCCCTCAATCCCCCCCCCCAACTCTCTCTGGAAACCCCAGTCTAGCTCTCACTCATTTCAATACTCCTGACAGTCAGGGAGATGGAGGGGGTGGGAGGAGGGGGGACAGCAACCACCTTGGACACAAAACAAACAAACAAACCAAAAATGGTATGGGATAAAAAAACCATCGCAAGACAGTAATTTTTCAGGAAAACTCACAATCCACAGAAGTGCTTTTTTCATACTACTATGAAAGAAAATTTCCCTTGACAATATAAAATTTCCCTCAAAAAACTTTTCATTCTGATGCATAATGTAGAAAGCTGACCACTATGATAGATTTTCCCTCTCCTTCAATACTTTTGTTCAGAAGACACAAATTTGGCAGCTGCCTCATTACAATGTGATTCTATCACAGTATTGACCTTTGACATGCAGAGTAAACTACTCATCATCATCAGAAAACTGCACTATTACCAGAGGCTCAGTGTCAGGCTCAGCAGCAGCAAGGCCTGTGGAGAAGAAGGGAATTAATTTGCCTTCCTGGCTGCTGCCATCAGCAATGCTGAAAGTGTACAAAGCTCTTGCCTTACAGACATCATAAAAAGAAACCTGCTTGGCTGGGATGTCCAAGAAGACCCCAATCTTTGACAAATTGCCAGTCACGATCAGACGGGTCCAAGGATTCGTGTAGGCCCAATAATCTTGCCCATCTGCACACGCAATAACCCAGAAGCCATTCTGAGGGCACAGAGTCAAAGTCCCTTTGCGAGTCACAGATTCCCGGGCAATACCCAAGGCCCAGATTCTTCTTGTCCCAACAGACACTTCCCAGTAGTGTTTCCCAGATGTGTATCCTTCCTTTGCCAGCACAAACAGATGGGAATCAAATCTCTTCTCATTGCTGGGCACATGTCTGATGACACCAGTATCTTTCACTTTCTGTCCATCTGCAGAGATTTCCAACCTGGGATGAGCCGTGTCAGCATCCAGGGTGACATCCCCTGCAATGGTCAGGTCAGGCCATGAGGAGCAGAAAACACAAGCTCTGCTTTTCTGAGCCTTTCCCTTCTGTGCTCTCAGTCTCCTCTCATTTGTCCTTCCCCCCTCCACACTCAGGAGCACTCAGCAGCCTCTTGCCTCAGGGCACCTCCAGCTTCTCCCTCCCCTCCTGCCATGTCCCTTCCTTGGGCTGCTGCCAGAGAGAGTGGCAGCCTGCAGGCACCAAATGCCATGCACTGCTCCAGTGCTGCTGGGACTGCAGCAGGCAGCTCCAAGGAGGCGGCTGTGGGGCTGAACCCCCTCTCCCTCCATTTCTGCATTGCTGGGGGGTGGTCTGAGGAAATGAGCAGGAGTTGGCAGCAGCTGGAATGAGGTTTGGGTGTCAGGATTAACTCCTTGGCAAAGTCTGAAGGGGATTTTCCAGCTTTAAGCAGTTTCTCCTCACTAACAGGAGAGCACCAGTGTGGGATATTGCTTGCACATGGATTAGAGTGGAAGAGTGATCTGCAGTGCCACAAGGATAAGGGAATGTTTCTTGCCTCAGCTTTCCACGCTCATCAGGGGATGCCAGAACTTGAGCAAGGTGCAATGTCATGAACTGAGAGCCTCTAGCTCAGCTCAGATTGAAAGGAGAAGGAGCTGCTCCTGCCATGGAGCAAGATCAGTTCCAGACACCTTTCCTGAGAGCCCCAAGAGGCCAAAGCAGGAGCGGGAGCCGGAGCTGCAGTGGCCACTGCAAGCTGGCTGTGCCTGCTCCCCACAGCTGAGAGGGCTCCTGAGAAGCACAGGCAGGGCCTTGGGCAGCACATGGCAGTGAAAAAAGTCATCAAATCACCCTTCCCTGAGTGTGTTCTTCTCCAAACAGCTCTCTGAGCTCTCTTTTTTTCAGAGGTGTACTCAGGCTCTGAGGTCTCACCTCCATCATCTCCCCTGTGCTTACCTTTGTAGGACTCTACTTCGGAAAGTTCTGTGGGAAAAAGAGAAAAGCAGACAATGAGGGGATTTGTCAAGATTTGCTGGGCCCCCGTGTGCTCAGACACAACCCAAGCTGTTGTGGACAAAAGGATGAGGTTCCAGTAACACACTTGATGTCTAAGTTGGGGAAAGACCTCAAGCAGTCCCAGGCCATTCTCCAAAGGGAGCAAAGCCAGAGGCACTGGGGTGCTCGATCCTTGGGCAGCAAGAACTCCAACCAGCCCTGAAATCCAGGCAGGAATCCTTGAGGAGAAGGAAGAAATTAATCTCCCTGCTGGTGGCAGGGAAGAAGGGATAGGGAACAAGGGAGATGAATTTCCATGGAGAAGACCTCTCTGGTTTGCCCTACACTGGGAGGAACTGTAGCTTCAGGACTCTTCAATGCTCCCATCTGCTGTAGGGATGCACCTTCCCCAGCACAGCCCAGCTGCTGCCTGAGTATCTCCTGGTGCCAGCTGACATTTCCACGGGGCAACACTCCCAGACTGATTTAAAATCTGCTCATTGCCCGTAGTAATTTCCAACTTCTAAATCTGGAAGCATAGATCCAAAGAGAGATGGCCATCTCTCTGCTCTACATGACACTGAGGCCCCGCCCCACTCCCCTACTCTACCATCACACACACACACGCACACACACACACACTCTCTCTCTCTTAGCCACTTCTAGTCACATTTTTAAGAACCTCCAAGAGAAAACAGTTAATCAGTGTGTCTAATAATTTTGTTTCCCAGGCATGGGGCCCGTGGCTCCAGTTTTCTCCCTCGGAGGTCCAAGGAGGAATAAAACCTGCTGTGAGATGAGCTCGGCCTCTCCTTCCTTTCCAGATGGAAAGAGATACCAGAGTAATTACCAGATCATGGACTACAAAGGAGAAGGGGCCCCTGGGAACCAAAGGCAACTTTGCTGCACCAGTTACCCATGGAGACACTTGTCAGGTTGATTTGGCACTCCTGAGCCAGGGAAAGGGCAGCAGGGCTTGCCCAAGGCCTGAGGCCTTACATTTCATCTGGGGCTCTCACACTCCTGTGGTCCTTCCCTCCCTGCAGTGTCCACCTCCCAGGGTTCTGGGGCACGTGGGCTCTGGAAAGAGGACAACAAACACCGTCCCAGCTCCTCAGAAGTGGTTTGGATGGATTGACTGCTGGAGGGCTGTGGAAAGAGCACAGGACCTGTGAGTTTTCTGAAGGGCTTGGCAAAGGCCTGATGGGCAGGATGAAGGGTTGGGATTGTCCTCCTCCAAACTGTCCAAACAGCATCCATGAGCTGTGGGAGACACCCCTCTGTTGTGAGGAAGGTGAGTGTGTAGGAGGATGTGCAGATGGACACCTTTTGCACATCTCAGGTCATGGAGAGCCCATGGTACACACTCCCTTCAAAGACAAGGGAGAGCAGAGGGACCTTGACCACCTGCAGTCCCCACCTCACTGTTCAGGAGTCTCTGGGTGGGACAGAAAAGCTACTCATCCAGGAAAGTCTGTCCCTCTCCATCCTTTCTGAGGAGCTGTGGAGGACACTGGATGATTTCCCTGTAGATCAGCTTTTGCCTAGAGAGATGGAGGTCTGCTGGGGAATGACCCTGCTCACCTCGTTTGTTCTCCAGCTCTGTTCTGAGGACCTGTAGGTCACGCTGTGTGGACATCTGCATATTATGGAGAATTTGCTGGAGATTTTGCAGTTGATGGGAGATCTGCTGAAGATCCTTCTGCCACGTGGATTCCAGGATCATTGTGGCATTTCCTTCCTCTGTCATTCTTGTGAAATAGACTGGTGTCACTGAGACAATGATTTTGCCTCCCCTAAATAACATCATGTCCCACTAATGATATGGGGCCTTTCCTGTCAGAAAGGACCAAGAAGATGCTGTCCTTTCACTCCCTTCAATGATGAGGGAGAGCAGAGGAACCTTGAGCACCTTCAGTTGCCATCTCAGCATCAATAGTGTTCCACATACCTGGGTCATAAGAGCTGCTCCCAAGGAAATTCTGCTTACAGTACCCACTTTGAGGAGAGAAAAAGCTCACAGGATGGTGTGCCTGTACAGCAGTGTTTCCCTTCAGAGAGATGAAGGCCTGCTTAAGAATGGTCCTGCTCACCTCGTTTGTTCTCCAGATCTGTTCTGATCATCAGAAGGTCACGCTCTGTTGACTCCTGCATGTTCTGGAAAGCTTGTTTCAGAGTCTGAATTTGTTGGGACAGTTGCTTGAGGTCCTTCTCTAGCCTGGATTCCAGGGCCTGGGAGATATTTGCCTCCTCTGTCTTTCCTGTGAAGAGAGAATGTGGAATATGGGGTTATATTTGTTAAAGTGGTTGAGGTTTATGCTCACCAGAAGGCCCTGTGGGAAAGGCACAGCTGCTGGGCGGCTGGAAGTTGGGTGAGGGGTGAGAGGCAGTCGCAAGTGAGGAGAGAGTTGGTTGAGTGACAATTGGCAGAGGGACTGTGATTGGCTGGAGGAACACATGGCCAGCATATGAACGGGAAGCTGATTGGGTAATAGGATGCATGGACAGCAGCACGGGAGCTCTGCCAGCCAATGGGTGCCCTTCTGCTGTTAGGTTCTGTTAGGCTTTGGTTTGGTTTCGGTTGAGATTAAGGGTATAAAGAGGGGGTGATTTTTTGGCAATAAACGGATCTTCTTGGGACATACAAGGGGGTCTGTCATCTTTGTTCCCCACTGCTACAAATTGCTGGCCTGGATCGGGACCGATAAAAGCGGTGAAGGGTGTGCACCACTCCGGTAGCAATTTCCACTGTGTTAGGAATTGGTCAGCTGGGAAGAGTTCGGGGAAGGAACTCAAGGAATTCAAGTGCGCACACCTCACCTATCAGGTGAGTAAGCAGTGGAAGCAATATGGGAGGTGGAATATCCCTGGAACAAAGAAGGAGCTTGGACCTGTTATGGTGGCTCCTACATCTGCAAACTACTGATATTGATGATGTGAAATTAAGCACCCTGCTGGACTGGGCGTCCAATCACGTTAAAGATTTTCCCTTCAGTGGGCCCCTTCAATCAGAAGCCTGGCAAGCGGTAGGGCAGAGACTTTTTGATATTGCCAGGAACAACGATGCCGAAGCTTGTGGACACCTCGCTACATAGGGAACAATCATGGCGGCCTTTAAGGGAAGTTGCGTGGACATTGGCCATTACGCAGCTTCAGAAGCCGATTCCCCTGAGCCCTCAGCACCACCAGAACCCATATCCGATGCATCAGGCTACCCCGAGATTAACCCATCCCCTACAGAATTGCCTTACCCCGATAAAAATCCCTATGCGGTCAGCCCCCTCGGCGTGGAACTCCCTGATCGTGAGCAAGCACCGGACTTACTTCCTGCCCAGAATGATGACATTGTAACCCAGTGTTGGCAGAAGTGTAGGGAAGCTGTGATGAAGGAGGGAGACCTGGCAATCATTATGGCTCGTCCGGTTATATATGCGCTGAACCAACTCCTGGCCTACAGGGAACTAGACTATAGAGTAATCAAAGAACTGAGGACGCTAATAAAGGAAAGCGGCATATCCTCCTGTCACATCCTAAGTTAGTGTGCTAGTTTGAAAACAAACCAGTGGGAGGCACTAAGTCAGAATAA